>NW_026912148.1:300000-447500 GCF_963662255.1 Cinclus cinclus
GTCTCGTGAATGGAGACGGAAAGCTTCTCGGCTACAATCTCGCCCAGAACAACTGCGGCTACACATTAAGCTCGCCCGGAACGCCCTGCTGAAACTTGCCTTCTGGCACCCCATTCGCGGGGCAGCCGTCTTTCTTCGGCCACCTGCCAAGTGGCCCCATATCGCCGCGCTCGTTGCACTCCGCTTGTCAGATTGGCTTCCCGTGGCGCTGATTTCAGCCTGGCCAAATACTAGCGCTGCGGAGAGCTGTCTCGCAGACAATCATGTTCCAGCATAGAAATTTGTCCTGCAATGTTCCCCCCTCTTTTCCCGCATGGTGTTGCTCTGATGAATGCCTTGAGCATGGAACGACTTAAGCCAGCAAGTATTCCTCGCCGGCCACCGCTCGCTGTGCAAGAGGTATGCCGTGGAGCCTTTGAACGCTGCCAAGCAAAAAGCAGAGCAGTGACCATAAAAGCGAGGAGAGAGCATGCACGAAGCACACTAGTTCTGTCTAGTGCTTTCCGTGCAGAGAGGCGGCAAAGCTGAATGCCGTGCCAGAGCTTCACTTCTCGCTGGAGCACAGGAAGGCAAGAATGAAGAGGCAGAACACAGCCTTGGTTTCAGCAGCCTCCGGGACCGCAAAAGTTCAGCAATAGCTCTGTCAAAGCAGAACTCGGCTGAGAATGCTCTCGCAGCTTGGGAAAGTTAGGCGCAGCTGTTGACCAGCTCTGCCCGTGGCCACAGGCTGCTTCTTCCACCTTCACTGTGGCAGAGCTTTTGCGGAGCAGAGACGGCATTCTTCAAGGGCGTGTTCTCCAAGGTGCTGTGAAACAGAGCCTAGCACGCTGTCTCGCTGATCCTGGCTTTCGGCAAGCAGGCGTGCCAGACCGCCGACATTCTGCACTCTGGCAGCCTAGTTGCCAGCTTTCGGCAGCTGCTGTCCTAGCAAGGAAGCTCAGGGAGTCAAAGCCAGTGCCGGGCGGCACCTTTCTGCTTTGCCCGCCTAAGCGGCGTCACGCTCCCTCGGATACTGTGTCCTTTCCCTCTGCACTGCGTCTGCCGAGGTGCTCTCTGCCTCTCGGAGCAGAAGGGCAAAGGACAATGTTTTCCACAGCAGGGTAGAAACGGCATTGCTAGCAGGAAAGCTAGATGCCTTGGAACTGTCCCCTTAGCCCTTGCCACTCACTTCAGGCTCGTACGCTGAGCAGAACAGCCTGCTGTTCTGAAGCTTCGCTGGCTGCCGTTCGTGCCCAGACGCCATTTCCTTCCCAAGGAGGCGAAGCGCCGTCTACTTCTCGCAGCGAGCACGCTGCTCCTGGCTTTCGCTTCTGCCGCAACGAGCTCGCTACGAGCACTTTTCTTCTCAACCCTCTAGACCATTGCGTTCTGCTTTTCTTGTCTCGTGAATGGAGACGGAAAGCTTCTCGGCTACAATCTCGCCCAGAACAACTGCGGCTACACATTAAGCTCGCCCGGAACGCCCTGCTGAAACTTGCCTTCTGGCACCCCATTCGCGGGGCAGCCGTCTTTCTTCGGCCACCTGCCAAGTGGCCCCATATCGCCGCGCTCGTTGCACTCCGCTTGTCAGATTGGCTTCCCGTGGCGCTGATTTCAGCCTGGCCAAATACTAGCGCTGCGGAGAGCTGTCTCGCAGACAATCATGTTCCAGCATAGAAATTTGTCCTGCAATGTTCCCCCCTCTTTTCCCGCATGGTGTTGCTCTGATGAATGCCTTGAGCATGGAACGACTTAAGCCAGCAAGTATTCCTCGCCGGCCACCGCTCGCTGTGCAAGAGGTATGCCGTGGACCCTTTGAACGCTGCCAAGCAAAAAGCAGAGCAGTGACCATAAAAGCGAGGAGAGAGCATGCACGAAGCACACTAGTTCTGTCTAGTGCTTTCCGTGCAGAGAGGCGGCAAAGCTGAATGCCGTGCCAGAGCTTCACTTCTCGCTGGAGCACAGGAAGGCAAGAATGAAGAGGCAGAACACAGTCTTGGTTTCAGCAGCCTCCGGGACCGCAAAAGTTCAGCAATAGCTCTGTCAAAGCAGAACTCGGCTGAGAATGCTCTCGCAGCTTGAGAAAGTTAGGCGCAGCTGTTGACCAGCTCTGCCCGTGGCCACAGGCTGCTTCTTCCACCTTCACTGTGGCAGAGCTTTTGCGGAGCAGAGACGGCATTCTTCAAGGGCGTGTTCTCCAAGGTGCTGTGAAACAGAGCCTAGCACGCTGTCTCGCTGATCCTGGCTTTCGGCAAGCAGGCGTGCCAGACCGCCGACATTCTGCACTCTGGCAGCCTAGTTGCCAGCTTTCGGCAGCTGCTGTCCTAGCAAGGAAGCTCAGGGAGTCAAAGCCAGTGCCGGGCGGCACCTTTCTGCTTTGCCCGCCTAAGCGGCGTCACGCTCCCTCGGATACTGTGTCCTTTCCCTCTGCACTGCGTCTGCCGAGGTGCTCTCTGCCTCTCGGAGCAGAAGGGCAAAGGACAATGTTATCCACAGCAGGGTAGAAACGGCATTGCTAGCAGGAAAGCTAGATGCCTTGGAACTGTCCCCTTAGCCCTTGCCACTCACTTCAGGCTCGTACGCTGAGCAGAACAGCCTGCTGTTCTGAAGCTTCGCTGGCTGCCGTTCGTGCCCAGACGCCATTTCCTTCCCAAGGAGGCGAAGCGCCGTCTACTTCTCGCAGCGAGCACGCTGCTCCTGGCTTTCGCTTCTGCCGCAACGAGCTCGCTACGAGCACTTTTCTTCTCAACCCTCTAGACCATTGCGTTCTGCTTTTCTTGTCTCGTGAATGGAGACGGAAAGCTTCTCGGCTACAATCTCGCCTAGAACAACTGCGGCTACACATTAAGCTCGCCCGGAACGCCCTGCTGAAACTTGCCTTCTGGCACCCCATTCGCGGGGCAGCCGTCTTTCTTCGGCCACCTGCCAAGTGGCCCCATATCGCCGCGCTCGTTGCACTCCGCTTGTCAGATTGGCTTCCCGTGGCGCTGATTTCAGCCTGGCCAAATACTAGCGCTGCGGAGAGCTGTCTCGCAGACAATCATGTTCCAGCATAGAAATTTGTCCTGCAATGTTCCCCCCTCTTTTCCCGCATGGTGTTGCTCTGATGAATGCCTTGAGCATGGAACGACTTAAGCCAGCAAGTATTCCTCGCCGGCCACCGCTCGCTGTGCAAGAGGTATGCCGTGGACCCTTTGAACGCTGCCAAGCAAAAAGCAGAGCAGTGACCATAAAAGCGAGGAGAGAGCATGCACGAAGCACACTAGTTCTGTCTAGTGCTTTCCGTGCAGAGAGGCGGCAAAGCTGAATGCCGTGCCAGAGCTTCACTTCTCGCTGGAGCACAGGAAGGCAAGAATGAAGAGGCAGAACACAGCCTTGGTTTCAGCAGCCTCCGGGACCGCAAAAGTTCAGCAATAGCTCTGTCAAAGCAAAACTCGGCTGAGAATGCTCTCGCAGCTTGGGAAAGTTAGGCGCAGCTGTTGACCAGCTCTGCCCGTGGCCACAGGCTGCTTCTTCCACCTTCACTGTGGCAGAGCTTTTGCGGAGCAGAGACGGCATTCTTCAAGGGCGTGTTCTCCAAGGTGCTGTGAAACAGAGCCTAGCACGCTGTCTCGCTGATCCTGGCTTTCGGCAAGCAGGCGTGCCAGACCGCCGACATTCTGCACTCTGGCAGCCTAGTTGCCAGCTTTCGGCAGCTGCTGTCCTAGCAAGGAAGCTCAGGGAGTCAAAGCCAGTGCCGGGCGGCACCTTTCTGCTTTGCCCGCCTAAGCGGCGTCACGCTCCCTCGGATACTGTGTCCTTTCCCTCTGCACTGCGTCTGCCGAGGTGCTCTCTGCCTCTCGGAGCAGAAGGGCAAAGGACAATGTTTTCCACAGCAGGGTAGAAACGGCATTGCTAGCAGGAAAGCTAGATGCCTTGGAACTGTCCCCTTAGCCCTTGCCACTCACTTCAGGCTCGTACGCTGAGCAGAACAGCCTGCTGTTCTGAAGCTTCGCTGGCTGCCGTTCGTGCCCAGACGCCATTTCCTTCCCAAGGAGGCGAAGCGCCGTCTACTTCTCGCAGCGAGCACGCTGCTCCTGGCTTTCGCTTCTGCCGCAACGAGCTCGCTACGAGCACTTTTCTTCTCAACCCTCTAGACCATTGCGTTCTGCTTTTCTTGTCTCGTGAATGGAGACGGAAAGCTTCTCGGCTACAATCTCGCCCAGAACAACTGCGGCTACACATTAAGCTCGCCCGGAACGCCCTGCTGAAACTTGCCTTCTGGCACCCCATTCGCGGGGCAGCCGTCTTTCTTCGGCCACCTGCCAAGTGGCCCCATATCGCCGCGCTCGTTGCACTCCGCTTGTCAGATTGGCTTCCCGTGGCGCTGATTTCAGCCTGGCCAAATACTAGCGCTGCGGAGAGCTGTCTCGCAGACAATCATGTTCCAGCATAGAAATTTGTCCTGCAATGTTCCCCCCTCTTTTCCCGCATGGTGTTGCTCTGATGAATGCCTTGAGCATGGAACGACTTAAGCCAGCAAGTATTCCTCGCCGGCCACCGCTCGCTGTGCAAGAGGTATGCCGTGGACCCTTTGAACGCTGCCAAGCAAAAAGCAGAGCAGTGACCATAAAAGCGAGGAGAGAGCATGCACGAAGCACACTAGTTCTGTCTAGTGCTTTCCGTGCAGAGAGGCGGCAAAGCTGAATGCCGTGCCAGAGCTTCACTTCTCGCTGGAGCACAGGAAGGCAAGAATGAAGAGGCAGAACACAGCCTTGGTTTCAGCAGCCTCCGGGACCGCAAAAGTTCAGCAATAGCTCTGTCAAAGCAGAACTCGGCTGAGAATGCTCTCGCGGCTTGGGAAAGTTAGGCGCAGCTGTTGACCAGCTCTGCCCGTGGCCACAGGCTGCTTCTTCCACCTTCACTGTGGCAGAGCTTTTGCGGAGCAGAGACGGCATTCTTCAAGGGCGTGTTCTCCAAGGTGCTGTGAAACAGAGCCTAGCACGCTGTCTCGCTGATCCTGGCTTTCGGCAAGCAGGCGTGCCAGACCGCCGACATTCTGCACTCTGGCAGCCTAGTTGCCAGCTTTCGGCAGCTGCTGTCCTAGCAAGGAAGCTCAGGGAGTCAAAGCCAGTGCCGGGCGGCACCTTTCTGCTTTGCCCGCCTAAGCGGCGTCACGCTCCCTCGGATACTGTGTCCTTTCCCTCTGCACTGCGTCTGCCGAGGTGCTCTCTGCCTCTCGGAGCAGAAGGGCAAAGGACAATGTTTTCCACAGCAGGGTAGAAATGGCATTGCTAGCAGGAAAGCTAGATGCCTTGGAACTGTCCCCTTAGCCCTTGCCACTCACTTCAGGCTCGTACGCTGAGCAGAACAGCCTGCTGTTCTGAAGCTTCGCTGGCTGCCGTTCGTGCCCAGACGCCATTTCCTTCCCAAGGAGGCGAAGCGCCGTCTACTTCTCGCAGCGAGCACGCTGCTCCTGGCTTTCGCTTCTGCCGCAACGAGCTCGCTACGAGCACTTTTCTTCTCAACCCTCTAGACCATTGCGTTCTGCTTTTCTTGTCTCGTGAATGGAGACGGAAAGCTTCTCGGCTACAATCTCGCCCAGAACAACTGCGGCTACACATTAAGCTCGCCCGGAACGCCCTGCTGAAACTTGCCTTCTGGTACCCCATTCGCGGGGCAGCCGTCTTTCTTCGGCCACCTGCCAAGTGGCCCCATATCGCCGCGCTCGTTGCACTCCGCTTGTCAGATTGGCTTCCCGTGGCGCTGATTTCAGCCTGGCCAAATACTAGCGCTGCGGAGAGCTGTCTCGCAGACAATCATGTTCCAGCATAGAAATTTGTCCTGCAATGTTCCCCCCTCTTTTCCCGCATGGTGTTGCTCTGATGAATGCCTTGAGCATGGAACGACTTAAGCCAGCAAGTATTCCTCGCCGGCCACCGCTCGCTGTGCAAGAGGTATGCCGTGGAGCCTTTGAACGCTGCCAAGCAAAAAGCAGAGCAGTGACCATAAAAGCGAGGAGAGAGCATGCACGAAGCACACTAGTTCTGTCTAGTGCTTTCCGTGCAGAGAGGCGGCAAAGCTGAATGCCGTGCCAGAGCTTCACTTCTCGCTGGAGCACAGGAAGGCAAGAATGAAGAGGCAGAACACAGCCTTGGTTTCAGCAGCCTCCGGGACCGCAAAAGTTCAGCAATAGCTCTGTCAAAGCAGAACTCGGCTGAGAATGCTCTCGCAGCTTGAGAAAGTTAGGCGCAGCTGTTGACCAGCTCTGCCCCTGGCCACAGGCTGCTTCTTCCACCTTCACTGTGGCAGAGCTTTTGCGGAGCAGAGAGGGCATTCTTCAAGGGCGTGTTCTCCAAGGTGCTGTGAAACAGAGCCTAGCACGCTGTCTCGCTGATCCTGGCTTTCGGCAAGCAGGCGTGCCAGACCGCCGACATTCTGCACTCTGGCAGCCTAGTTGCCAGCTTTCGGCAGCTGCTGTCCTAGCAAGGAAGCTCAGGGAGTCAAAGCCAGTGCCGGGCGGCACCTTTCTGCTTTGCCCGCCTAAGCGGCGTCACGCTCCCTCGGATACTGTGTCCTTTCCCTCTGCACTGCGTCTGCCGAGGTGCTCTCTGCCTCTCGGAGCAGAAGGGCAAAGGACAATGTTTTCCACAGCAGGGTAGAAACGGCATTGCTAGCAGGAAAGCTAGATGCCTTGGAACTGTCCCCTTAGCCCTTGCCACTCACTTCAGGCTCGTACGCTGAGCAGAACAGCCTGCTGTTCTGAAGCTTCGCTGGCTGCCGTTCGTGCCCAGACGCCATTTCCTTCCCAAGGAGGCGAAGCGCCGTCTACTTCTCGCAGCGAGCACGCTGCTCCTGGCTTTCGCTTCTGCCGCAACGAGCTCGCTACGAGCACTTTTCTTCTCAACCCTCTAGACCATTGCGTTCTGCTTTTCTTGTCTCGTGAATGGAGACGGAAAGCTTCTCGGCTACAATCTCGCCCAGAACAACTGCGGCTACACATTAAGCTCGCCCGGAACGCCCTGCTGAAACTTGCCTTCTGGCACCCCATTCGCGGGGCAGCCGTCTTTCTTCGGCCACCTGCCAAGTGGCCCCATATCGCCGCGCTCGTTGCACTCCGCTTGTCAGATTGGCTTCCCGTGGCGCTGATTTCAGCCTGGCCAAATACTAGCGCTGCGGAGAGCTGTCTCGCAGACAATCATGTTCCAGCATAGAAATTTGTCCTGCAATGTTCCCCCCTCTTTTCCCGCATGGTGTTGCTCTGATGAATGCCTTGAGCATGGAACGACTTAAGCCAGCAAGTATTCCTCGCCGGCCACCGCTCGCTGTGCAAGAGGTATGCCGTGGACCCTTTGAACGCTGCCAAGCAAAAAGCAGAGCAGTGACCATAAAAGCGAGGAGAGAGCATGCACGAAGCACACTAGTTCTGTCTAGTGCTTTCCGTGCAGAGAGGCGGCAAAGCTGAATGCCGTGCCAGAGCTTCACTTCTCGCTGGAGCACAGGAAGGCAAGAATGAAGAGGCAGAACACAGCCTTGGTTTCAGCAGCCTCCGGGACCGCAAAAGTTCAGCAATAGCTCTGTCAAAGCAGAACTCGGCTGAGAATGCTCTCGCAGCTTGGGAAAGTTAGGCGCAGCTGTTGACCAGCTCTGCCCCTGGCCACAGGCTGCTTCTTCCACCTTCACTGTGGCAGAGCTTTTGCGGAGCAGAGAGGGCATTCTTCAAGGGCGTGTTCTCCAAGGTGCTGTGAAACAGAGCCTAGCACGCTGTCTCGCTGATCCTGGCTTTCGGCAAGCAGGCGTGCCAGACCGCCGACATTCTGCACTCTGGCAGCCTAGTTGCCAGCTTTCGGCAGCTGCTGTCCTAGCAAGGAAGCTCAGGGAGTCAAAGCCAGTGCCGGGCGGCACCTTTCTGCTTTGCCCGCCTAAGCGGCGTCACGCTCCCTCGGATACTGTGTCCTTTCCCTCTGCACTGCGTCTGCCGAGGTGCTCTCTGCCTCTCGGAGCAGAAGGGCAAAGGACAATGTTTTCCACAGCAGGGTAGAAACGGCATTGCTAGCAGGAAAGCTAGATGCCTTGGAACTGTCCCCTTAGCCCTTGCCACTCACTTCAGGCTCGTACGCTGAGCAGAACAGCCTGCTGTTCTGAAGCTTCGCTGGCTGCCGTTCGTGCCCAGACGCCATTTCCTTCCCAAGGAGGCGAAGCGCCGTCTACTTCTCGCAGCGAGCACGCTGCTCCTGGCTTTCGCTTCTGCCGCAACGAGCTCGCTACGAGCACTTTTCTTCTCAACCCTCTAGACCATTGCGTTCTGCTTTTCTTGTCTCGTGAATGGAGACGGAAAGCTTCTCGGCTACAATCTCGCCCAGAACAACTGCGGCTACACATTAAGCTCGCCCGGAACGCCCTGCTGAAACTTGCCTTCTGGCACCCCATTCGCGGGAAGCCGTCTTTCTTCGGCCACCTGCCAAGTGGCCCCATATCGCCGCGCTCGTTGCACTCCGCTTGTCAGATTGGCTTCCCGTGGCGCTGATTTCAGCCTGGCCAAATACTAGCGCTGCGGAGAGCTGTCTCGCAGACAATCATGTTCCAGCATAGAAATTTGTCCTGCAATGTTCCCCCCTCTTTTCCCCCATGGTGTTGCTCTGATGAATGCCTTGAGCATGGAACGACTTAAGCCAGCAAGTATTCCTCGCCGGCCACCGCTCGCTGTGCAAGAGGTATGCCGTGGAGCCTTTGAACGCTGCCAAGCAAAAAGCAGAGCAGTGACCATAAAAGCGAGGAGAGAGCATGCACGAAGCACACTAGTTCTGTCTAGTGCTTTCCGTGCAGAGAGGCGGCAAAGCTGAATGCCGTGCCAGAGCTTCACTTCTCGCTGGAGCACAGGAAGGCAAGAATGAAGAGGCAGAACACAGCCTTGGTTTCAGCAGCCTCCGGGACCGCAAAAGTTCAGCAATAGCTCTGTCAAAGCAGAACTCGGCTGAGAATGCTCTCGCAGCTTGGGAAAGTTAGGCGCAGCTGTTGACCAGCTCTGCCCGTGGCCACAGGCTGCTTCTTCGACCTTCACTGTGGCAGAGCTTTTGCGGAGCAGAGACGGCATTCTTCAAGGGCGTGTTCTCCAAGGTGCTGTGAAACAGAGCCTAGCACGCTGTCTCGCTGATCCTGGCTTTCGGCAAGCAGGCGTGCCAGACCGCCGACATTCTGCACTCTGGCAGCCTAGTTGCCAGCTTTCGGCAGCTGCTGTCCTAGCAAGGAAGCTCAGGGAGTCAAAGCCAGTGCCGGGCGGCACCTTTCTGCTTTGCCCGCCTAAGCGGCGTCACGCTCCCTCGGATACTGTGTCCTTTCCCTCTGCACTGCGTCTGCCGAGGTGCTCTCTGCCTCTCGGAGCAGAAGGGCAAAGGACAATGTTTTCCACAGCAGGGTAGAAACGGCATTGCTAGCAGGAAAGCTAGATGCCTTGGAACTGTCCCCTTAGCCCTTGCCACTCACTTCAGGCTCGTACGCTGAGCAGAACAGCCTGCTGTTCTGAAGCTTCGCTGGCTGCCGTTCGTGCCCAGACGCCATTTCCTTCCCAAGGAGGCGAAGCGCCGTCTACTTCTCGCAGCGAGCACGCTGCTCCTGGCTTTCGCTTCTGCCGCAACGAGCTCGCTACGAGCACTTTTCTTCTCAACCCTCTAGACCATTGCGTTCTGCTTTTCTTGTCTCGTGAATGGAGACGGAAAGCTTCTCGGCTACAATCTCGCCCAGAACAACTGCGGCTACACATTAAGCTCGCCCGGAACGCCCTGCTGAAACTTGCCTTCTGGCACCCCATTCGCGGGGCAGCCGTCTTTCTTCGGCCACCTGCCAAGTGGCCCCATATCGCCGCGCTCGTTGCACTCCGCTTGTCAGATTGGCTTCCCGTGGCGCTGATTTCAGCCTGGCCAAATACTAGCGCTGCGGAGAGCTGTCTCGCAGACAATCATGTTCCAGCATAGAAATTTGTCCTGCAATGTTCCCCCCTCTTTTCCCGCATGGTGTTGCTCTGATGAATGCCTTGAGCATGGAACGACTTAAGCCAGCAAGTATTCCTCGCCGGCCACCGCTCGCTGTGCAAGAGGTATGCCGTGGACCCTTTGAACGCTGCCAAGCAAAAAGCAGAGCAGTGACCATAAAAGCGAGGAGAGAGCATGCACGAAGCACACTAGTTCTGTCTAGTGCTTTCCGTGCAGAGAGGCGGCAAAGCTGAATGCCGTGCCAGAGCTTCACTTCTCGCTGGAGCACAGGAAGGCAAGAATGAAGAGGCAGAACACAGCCTTGGTTTCAGCAGCCTCCGGGACCGCAAAAGTTCAGCAATAGCTCTGTCAAAGCAGAACTCGGCTGAGAATGCTCTCGCGGCTTGGGAAAGTTAGGCGCAGCTGTTGACCAGCTCTGCCCGTGGCCACAGGCTGCTTCTTCCACCTTCACTGTGGCAGAGCTTTTGCGGAGCAGAGACGGCATTCTTCAAGGGCGTGTTCTCCAAGGTGCTGTGAAACAGAGCCTAGCACGCTGTCTCGCTGATCCTGGCTTTCGGCAAGCAGGCGTGCCAGACCGCCGACATTCTGCACTCTGGCAGCCTAGTTGCCAGCTTTCGGCAGCTGCTGTCCTAGCAAGGAAGCTCAGGGAGTCAAAGCCAGTGCCGGGCGGCACCTTTCTGCTTTGCCCGCCTAAGCGGCGTCACGCTCCCTCGGATACTGTGTCCTTTCCCTCTGCACTGCGTCTGCCGAGGTGCTCTCTGCCTCTCGGAGCAGAAGGGCAAAGGACAATGTTTTCCACAGCAGGGTAGAAATGGCATTGCTAGCAGGAAAGCTAGATGCCTTGGAACTGTCCCCTTAGCCCTTGCCACTCACTTCAGGCTCGTACGCTGAGCAGAACAGCCTGCTGTTCTGAAGCTTCGCTGGCTGCCGTTCGTGCCCAGACGCCATTTCCTTCCCAAGGAGGCGAAGCGCCGTCTACTTCTCGCAGCGAGCACGCTGCTCCTGGCTTTCGCTTCTGCCGCAACGAGCTCGCTACGAGCACTTTTCTTCTCAACCCTCTAGACCATTGCGTTCTGCTTTTCTTGTCTCGTGAATGGAGACGGAAAGCTTCTCGGCTACAATCTCGCCCAGAACAACTGCGGCTACACATTAAGCTCGCCCGGAACGCCCTGCTGAAACTTGCCTTCTGGTACCCCATTCGCGGGGCAGCCGTCTTTCTTCGGCCACCTGCCAAGTGGCCCCATATCGCCGCGCTCGTTGCACTCCGCTTGTCAGATTGGCTTCCCGTGGCGCTGATTTCAGCCTGGCCAAATACTAGCGCTGCGGAGAGCTGTCTCGCAGACAATCATGTTCCAGCATAGAAATTTGTCCTGCAATGTTCCCCCCTCTTTTCCCGCATGGTGTTGCTCTGATGAATGCCTTGAGCATGGAACGACTTAAGCCAGCAAGTATTCCTCGCCGGCCACCGCTCGCTGTGCAAGAGGTATGCCGTGGACCCTTTGAACGCTGCCAAGCAAAAAGCAGAGCAGTGACCATAAAAGCGAGGAGAGAGCATGCACGAAGCACACTAGTTCTGTCTAGTGCTTTCCGTGCAGAGAGGCGGCAAAGCTGAATGCCGTGCCAGAGCTTCACTTCTCGCTGGAGCACAGGAAGGCAAGAATGAAGAGGCAGAACACAGCCTTGGTTTCAGCAGCCTCCGGGACCGCAAAAGTTCAGCAATAGCTCTGTCAAAGCAGAACTCGGCTGAGAATGCTCTCGCAGCTTGAGAAAGTTAGGCGCAGCTGTTGACCAGCTCTGCCCCTGGCCACAGGCTGCTTCTTCCACCTTCACTGTGGCAGAGCTTTTGCGGAGCAGAGAGGGCATTCTTCAAGGGCGTGTTCTCCAAGGTGCTGTGAAACAGAGCCTAGCACGCTGTCTCGCTGATCCTGGCTTTCGGCAAGCAGGCGTGCCAGACCGCCGACATTCTGCACTCTGGCAGCCTAGTTGCCAGCTTTCGGCAGCTGCTGTCCTAGCAAGGAAGCTCAGGGAGTCAAAGCCAGTGCCGGGCGGCACCTTTCTGCTTTGCCCGCCTAAGCGGCGTCACGCTCCCTCGGATACTGTGTCCTTTCCCTCTGCACTGCGTCTGCCGAGGTGCTCTCTGCCTCTCGGAGCAGAAGGGCAAAGGACAATGTTTTCCACAGCAGGGTAGAAACGGCATTGCTAGCAGGAAAGCTAGATGCCTTGGAACTGTCCCCTTAGCCCTTGCCACTCACTTCAGGCTCGTACGCTGAGCAGAACAGCCTGCTGTTCTGAAGCTTCGCTGGCTGCCGTTCGTGCCCAGACGCCATTTCCTTCCCAAGGAGGCGAAGCGCCGTCTACTTCTCGCAGCGAGCACGCTGCTCCTGGCTTTCGCTTCTGCCGCAACGAGCTCGCTACGAGCACTTTTCTTCTCAACCCTCTAGACCATTGCGTTCTGCTTTTCTTGTCTCGTGAATGGAGACGGAAAGCTTCTCGGCTACAATCTCGCCCAGAACAACTGCGGCTACACATTAAGCTCGCCCGGAACGCCCTGCTGAAACTTGCCTTCTGGCACCCCATTCGCGGGGCAGCCGTCTTTCTTCGGCCACCTGCCAAGTGGCCCCATATCGCCGCGCTCGTTGCACTCCGCTTGTCAGATTGGCTTCCCGTGGCGCTGATTTCAGCCTGGCCAAATACTAGCGCTGCGGAGAGCTGTCTCGCAGACAATCATGTTCCAGCATAGAAATTTGTCCTGCAATGTTCCCCCCTCTTTTCCCGCATGGTGTTGCTCTGATGAATGCCTTGAGCATGGAACGACTTAAGCCAGCAAGTATTCCTCGCCGGCCACCGCTCGCTGTGCAAGAGGTATGCCGTGGAGCCTTTGAACGCTGCCAAGCAAAAAGCAGAGCAGTGACCATAAAAGCGAGGAGAGAGCATGCACGAAGCACACTAGTTCTGTCTAGTGCTTTCCGTGCAGAGAGGCGGCAAAGCTGAATGCCGTGCCAGAGCTTCACTTCTCGCTGGAGCACAGGAAGGCAAGAATGAAGAGGCAGAACACAGCCTTGGTTTCAGCAGCCTCCGGGACCGCAAAAGTTCAGCAATAGCTCTGTCAAAGCAGAACTCGGCTGAGAATGCTCTCGCAGCTTGGGAAAGTTAGGCGCAGCTGTTGACCAGCTCTGCCCCTGGCCACAGGCTGCTTCTTCCACCTTCACTGTGGCAGAGCTTTTGCGGAGCAGAGAGGGCATTCTTCAAGGGCGTGTTCTCCAAGGTGCTGTGAAACAGAGCCTAGCACGCTGTCTCGCTGATCCTGGCTTTCGGCAAGCAGGCGTGCCAGACCGCCGACATTCTGCACTCTGGCAGCCTAGTTGCCAGCTTTCGGCAGCTGCTGTCCTAGCAAGGAAGCTCAGGGAGTCAAAGCCAGTGCCGGGCGGCACCTTTCTGCTTTGCCCGCCTAAGCGGCGTCACGCTCCCTCGGATACTGTGTCCTTTCCCTCTGCACTGCGTCTGCCGAGGTGCTCTCTGCCTCTCGGAGCAGAAGGGCAAAGGACAATGTTTTCCACAGCAGGGTAGAAACGGCATTGCTAGCAGGAAAGCTAGATGCCTTGGAACTGTCCCCTTAGCCCTTGCCACTCACTTCAGGCTCGTACGCTGAGCAGAACAGCCTGCTGTTCTGAAGCTTCGCTGGCTGCCGTTCGTGCCCAGACGCCATTTCCTTCCCAAGGAGGCGAAGCGCCGTCTACTTCTCGCAGCGAGCACGCTGCTCCTGGCTTTCGCTTCTGCCGCAACGAGCTCGCTACGAGCACTTTTCTTCTCAACCCTCTAGACCATTGCGTTCTGCTTTTCTTGTCTCGTGAATGGAGACGGAAAGCTTCTCGGCTACAATCTCGCCCAGAACAACTGCGGCTACACATTAAGCTCGCCCGGAACGCCCTGCTGAAACTTGCCTTCTGGCACCCCATTCGCGGGAAGCCGTCTTTCTTCGGCCACCTGCCAAGTGGCCCCATATCGCCGCGCTCGTTGCACTCCGCTTGTCAGATTGGCTTCCCGTGGCGCTGATTTCAGCCTGGCCAAATACTAGCGCTGCGGAGAGCTGTCTCGCAGACAATCATGTTCCAGCATAGAAATTTGTCCTGCAATGTTCCCCCCTCTTTTCCCCCATGGTGTTGCTCTGATGAATGCCTTGAGCATGGAACGACTTAAGCCAGCAAGTATTCCTCGCCGGCCACCGCTCGCTGTGCAAGAGGTATGCCGTGGAGCCTTTGAACGCTGCCAAGCAAAAAGCAGAGCAGTGACCATAAAAGCGAGGAGAGAGCATGCACGAAGCACACTAGTTCTGTCTAGTGCTTTCCGTGCAGAGAGGCGGCAAAGCTGAATGCCGTGCCAGAGCTTCACTTCTCGCTGGAGCACAGGAAGGCAAGAATGAAGAGGCAGAACACAGCCTTGGTTTCAGCAGCCTCCGGGACCGCAAAAGTTCAGCAATAGCTCTGTCAAAGCAGAACTCGGCTGAGAATGCTCTCGCGGCTTGGGAAAGTTAGGCGCAGCTGTTGACCAGCTCTGCCCGTGGCCACAGGCTGCTTCTTCGACCTTCACTGTGGCAGAGCTTTTGCGGAGCAGAGACGGCATTCTTCAAGGGCGTGTTCTCCAAGGTGCTGTGAAACAGAGCCTAGCACGCTGTCTCGCTGATCCTGGCTTTCGGCAAGCAGGCGTGCCAGACCGCCGACATTCTGCACTCTGGCAGCCTAGTTGCCAGCTTTCGGCAGCTGCTGTCCTAGCAAGGAAGCTCAGGGAGTCAAAGCCAGTGCCGGGCGGCACCTTTCTGCTTTGCCCGCCTAAGCGGCGTCACGCTCCCTCGGATACTGTGTCCTTTCCCTCTGCACTGCGTCTGCCGAGGTGCTCTCTGCCTCTCGGAGCAGAAGGGCAAAGGACAATGTTTTCCACAGCAGGGTAGAAATGGCATTGCTAGCAGGAAAGCTAGATGCCTTGGAACTGTCCCCTTAGCCCTTGCCACTCACTTCAGGCTCGTACGCTGAGCAGAACAGCCTGCTGTTCTGAAGCTTCGCTGGCTGCCGTTCGTGCCCAGACGCCATTTCCTTCCCAAGGAGGCGAAGCGCCGTCTACTTCTCGCAGCGAGCACGCTGCTCCTGGCTTTCGCTTCTGCCGCAACGAGCTCGCTACGAGCACTTTTCTTCTCAACCCTCTAGACCATTGCGTTCTGCTTTTCTTGTCTCGTGAATGGAGACGGAAAGCTTCTCGGCTACAATCTCGCCCAGAACAACTGCGGCTACACATTAAGCTCGCCCGGAACGCCCTGCTGAAACTTGCCTTCTGGCACCCCATTCGCGGGAAGCCGTCTTTCTTCGGCCACCTGCCAAGTGGCCCCATATCGCCGCGCTCGTTGCACTCCGCTTGTCAGATTGGCTTCCCGTGGCGCTGATTTCAGCCTGGCCAAATACTAGCGCTGCGGAGAGCTGTCTCGCAGACAATCATGTTCCAGCATAGAAATTTGTCCTGCAATGTTCCCCCCTCTTTTCCCGCATGGTGTTGCTCTGATGAATGCCTTGAGCATGGAACGACTTAAGCCAGCAAGTATTCCTCGCCGGCCACCGCTCGCTGTGCAAGAGGTATGCCGTGGAGCCTTTGAACGCTGCCAAGCAAAAAGCAGAGCAGTGACCATAAAAGCGAGGAGAGAGCATGCACGAAGCACACTAGTTCTGTCTAGTGCTTTCCGTGCAGAGAGGCGGCAAAGCTGAATGCCGTGCCAGAGCTTCACTTCTCGCTGGAGCACAGGAAGGCAAGAATGAAGAGGCAGAACACAGCCTTGGTTTCAGCAGCCTCCGGGACCGCAAAAGTTCAGCAATAGCTCTGTCAAAGCAGAACTCGGCTGAGAATGCTCTCGCAGCTTGGGAAAGTTAGGCGCAGCTGTTGACCAGCTCTGCCCGTGGCCACAGGCTGCTTCTTCCACCTTCACTGTGGCAGAGCTTTTGCGGAGCAGAGACGGCATTCTTCAAGGGCGTGTTCTCCAAGGTGCTGTGAAACAGAGCCTAGCACGCTGTCTCGCTGATCCTGGCTTTCGGCAAGCAGGCGTGCCAGACCGCCGACATTCTGCACTCTGGCAGCCTAGTTGCCAGCTTTCGGCAGCTGCTGTCCTAGCAAGGAAGCTCAGGGAGTCAAAGCCAGTGCCGGGCGGCACCTTTCTGCTTTGCCCGCCTAAGCGGCGTCACGCTCCCTCGGATACTGTGTCCTTTCCCTCTGCACTGCGTCTGCCGAGGTGCTCTCTGCCTCTCGGAGCAGAAGGGCAAAGGACAATGTTTTCCACAGCAGGGTAGAAATGGCATTGCTAGCAGGAAAGCTAGATGCCTTGGAACTGTCCCCTTAGCCCTTGCCACTCACTTCAGGCTCGTACGCTGAGCAGAACAGCCTGCTGTTCTGAAGCTTCGCTGGCTGCCGTTCGTGCCCAGACGCCATTTCCTTCCCAAGGAGGCGAAGCGCCGTCTACTTCTCGCAGCGAGCACGCTGCTCCTGGCTTTCGCTTCTGCCGCAACGAGCTCGCTACGAGCACTTTTCTTCTCAACCCTCTAGACCATTGCGTTCTGCTTTTCTTGTCTCGTGAATGGAGACGGAAAGCTTCTCGGCTACAATCTCGCCCAGAACAACTGCGGCTACACATTAAGCTCGCCCGGAACGCCCTGCTGAAACTTGCCTTCTGGCACCCCATTCGCGGGGCAGCCGTCTTTCTTCGGCCACCTGCCAAGTGGCCCCATATCGCCGCGCTCGTTGCACTCCGCTTGTCAGATTGGCTTCCCGTGGCGCTGATTTCAGCCTGGCCAAATACTAGCGCTGCGGAGAGCTGTCTCGCAGACAATCATGTTCCAGCATAGAAATTTGTCCTGCAATGTTCCCCCCTCTTTTCCCCCATGGTGTTGCTCTGATGAATGCCTTGAGCATGGAACGACTTAAGCCAGCAAGTATTCCTCGCCGGCCACCGCTCGCTGTGCAAGAGGTATGCCGTGGAGCCTTTGAACGCTGCCAAGCAAAAAGCAGAGCAGTGACCATAAAAGCGAGGAGAGAGCATGCACGAAGCACACTAGTTCTGTCTAGTGCTTTCCGTGCAGAGAGGCGGCAAAGCTGAATGCCGTGCCAGAGCTTCACTTCTCGCTGGAGCACAGGAAGGCAAGAATGAAGAGGCAGAACACAGCCTTGGTTTCAGCAGCCTCCGGGACCGCAAAAGTTCAGCAATAGCTCTGTCAAAGCAGAACTCGGCTGAGAATGCTCTCGCAGCTTGGGAAAGTTAGGCGCAGCTGTTGACCAGCTCTGCCCGTGGCCACAGGCTGCTTCTTCCACCTTCACTGTGGCAGAGCTTTTGCGGAGCAGAGAGGGCATTCTTCAAGGGCGTGTTCTCCAAGGTGCTGTGAAACAGAGCCTAGCACGCTGTCTCGCTGATCCTGGCTTTCGGCAAGCAGGCGTGCCAGACCGCCGACATACTGCACTCTGGCAGCCTAGTTGCCAGCTTTCGGCAGCTGCTGTCCTAGCAAGGAAGCTCAGGGAGTCAAAGCCAGTGCCGGGCGGCACCTTTCTGCTTTGCCCGCCTAAGCGGCGTCACGCTCCCTCGGATACTGTGTCCTTTCCCTCTGCACTGCGTCTGCCGAGGTGCTCTCTGCCTCTCGGAGCAGAAGGGCAAAGGACAATGTTATCCACAGCAGGGTAGAAACGGCATTGCTAGCAGGAAAGCTAGATGCCTTGGAACTGTCCCCTTAGCCCTTGCCACTCACTTCAGGCTCGTACGCTGAGCAGAACAGCCTGCTGTTCTGAAGCTTCGCTGGCTGCCGTTCGTGCCCAGACGCCATTTCCTTCCCAAGGAGGCGAAGCGCCGTCTACTTCTCGCAGCGAGCACGCTGCTCCTGGCTTTCGCTTCTGCCGCAACGAGCTCGCTACGAGCACTTTTCTTCTCAACCCTCTAGACCATTGCGTTCTGCTTTTCTTGTCTCGTGAATGGAGACGGAAAGCTTCTCGGCTACAATCTCGCCTAGAACAACTGCGGCTACACATTAAGCTCGCCCGGAACGCCCTGCTGAAACTTGCCTTCTGGCACCCCATTCGCGGGGCAGCCGTCTTTCTTCGGCCACCTGCCAAGTGGCCCCATATCGCCGCGCTCGTTGCACTCCGCTTGTCAGATTGGCTTCCCGTGGCGCTGATTTCAGCCTGGCCAAATACTAGCGCTGCGGAGAGCTGTCTCGCAGACAATCATGTTCCAGCATAGAAATTTGTCCTGCAATGTTCCCCCCTCTTTTCCCGCATGGTGTTGCTCTGATGAATGCCTTGAGCATGGAACGACTTAAGCCAGCAAGTATTCCTCGCCGGCCACCGCTCGCTGTGCAAGAGGTATGCCGTGGACCCTTTGAACGCTGCCAAGCAAAAAGCAGAGCAGTGACCATAAAAGCGAGGAGAGAGCATGCACGAAGCACACTAGTTCTGTCTAGTGCTTTCCGTGCAGAGAGGCGGCAAAGCTGAATGCCGTGCCAGAGCTTCACTTCTCGCTGGAGCACAGGAAGGCAAGAATGAAGAGGCAGAACACAGCCTTGGTTTCAGCAGCCTCCGGGACCGCAAAAGTTCAGCAATAGCTCTGTCAAAGCAAAACTCGGCTGAGAATGCTCTCGCAGCTTGGGAAAGTTAGGCGCAGCTGTTGACCAGCTCTGCCCGTGGCCACAGGCTGCTTCTTCCACCTTCACTGTGGCAGAGCTTTTGCGGAGCAGAGACGGCATTCTTCAAGGGCGTGTTCTCCAAGGTGCTGTGAAACAGAGCCTAGCACGCTGTCTCGCTGATCCTGGCTTTCGGCAAGCAGGCGTGCCAGACCGCCGACATTCTGCACTCTGGCAGCCTAGTTGCCAGCTTTCGGCAGCTGCTGTCCTAGCAAGGAAGCTCAGGGAGTCAAAGCCAGTGCCGGGCGGCACCTTTCTGCTTTGCCCGCCTAAGCGGCGTCACGCTCCCTCGGATACTGTGTCCTTTCCCTCTGCACTGCGTCTGCCGAGGTGCTCTCTGCCTCTCGGAGCAGAAGGGCAAAGGACAATGTTTTCCACAGCAGGGTAGAAACGGCATTGCTAGCAGGAAAGCTAGATGCCTTGGAACTGTCCCCTTAGCCCTTGCCACTCACTTCAGGCTCGTACGCTGAGCAGAACAGCCTGCTGTTCTGAAGCTTCGCTGGCTGCCGTTCGTGCCCAGACGCCATTTCCTTCCCAAGGAGGCGAAGCGCCGTCTACTTCTCGCAGCGAGCACGCTGCTCCTGGCTTTCGCTTCTGCCGCAACGAGCTCGCTACGAGCACTTTTCTTCTCAACCCTCTAGACCATTGCGTTCTGCTTTTCTTGTCTCGTGAATGGAGACGGAAAGCTTCTCGGCTACAATCTCGCCCAGAACAACTGCGGCTACACATTAAGCTCGCCCGGAACGCCCTGCTGAAACTTGCCTTCTGGCACCCCATTCGCGGGGCAGCCGTCTTTCTTCGGCCACCTGCCAAGTGGCCCCATATCGCCGCGCTCGTTGCACTCCGCTTGTCAGATTGGCTTCCCGTGGCGCTGATTTCAGCCTGGCCAAATACTAGCGCTGCGGAGAGCTGTCTCGCAGACAATCATGTTCCAGCATAGAAATTTGTCCTGCAATGTTCCCCCCTCTTTTCCCGCATGGTGTTGCTCTGATGAATGCCTTGAGCATGGAACGACTTAAGCCAGCAAGTATTCCTCGCCGGCCACCGCTCGCTGTGCAAGAGGTATGCCGTGGACCCTTTGAACGCTGCCAAGCAAAAAGCAGAGCAGTGACCATAAAAGCGAGGAGAGAGCATGCACGAAGCACACTAGTTCTGTCTAGTGCTTTCCGTGCAGAGAGGCGGCAAAGCTGAATGCCGTGCCAGAGCTTCACTTCTCGCTGGAGCACAGGAAGGCAAGAATGAAGAGGCAGAACACAGCCTTGGTTTCAGCAGCCTCCGGGACCGCAAAAGTTCAGCAATAGCTCTGTCAAAGCAGAACTCGGCTGAGAATGCTCTCGCGGCTTGGGAAAGTTAGGCGCAGCTGTTGACCAGCTCTGCCCGTGGCCACAGGCTGCTTCTTCCACCTTCACTGTGGCAGAGCTTTTGCGGAGCAGAGACGGCATTCTTCAAGGGCGTGTTCTCCAAGGTGCTGTGAAACAGAGCCTAGCACGCTGTCTCGCTGATCCTGGCTTTCGGCAAGCAGGCGTGCCAGACCGCCGACATTCTGCACTCTGGCAGCCTAGTTGCCAGCTTTCGGCAGCTGCTGTCCTAGCAAGGAAGCTCAGGGAGTCAAAGCCAGTGCCGGGCGGCACCTTTCTGCTTTGCCCGCCTAAGCGGCGTCACGCTCCCTCGGATACTGTGTCCTTTCCCTCTGCACTGCGTCTGCCGAGGTGCTCTCTGCCTCTCGGAGCAGAAGGGCAAAGGACAATGTTTTCCACAGCAGGGTAGAAATGGCATTGCTAGCAGGAAAGCTAGATGCCTTGGAACTGTCCCCTTAGCCCTTGCCACTCACTTCAGGCTCGTACGCTGAGCAGAACAGCCTGCTGTTCTGAAGCTTCGCTGGCTGCCGTTCGTGCCCAGACGCCATTTCCTTCCCAAGGAGGCGAAGCGCCGTCTACTTCTCGCAGCGAGCACGCTGCTCCTGGCTTTCGCTTCTGCCGCAACGAGCTCGCTACGAGCACTTTTCTTCTCAACCCTCTAGACCATTGCGTTCTGCTTTTCTTGTCTCGTGAATGGAGACGGAAAGCTTCTCGGCTACAATCTCGCCCAGAACAACTGCGGCTACACATTAAGCTCGCCCGGAACGCCCTGCTGAAACTTGCCTTCTGGTACCCCATTCGCGGGGCAGCCGTCTTTCTTCGGCCACCTGCCAAGTGGCCCCATATCGCCGCGCTCGTTGCACTCCGCTTGTCAGATTGGCTTCCCGTGGCGCTGATTTCAGCCTGGCCAAATACTAGCGCTGCGGAGAGCTGTCTCGCAGACAATCATGTTCCAGCATAGAAATTTGTCCTGCAATGTTCCCCCCTCTTTTCCCGCATGGTGTTGCTCTGATGAATGCCTTGAGCATGGAACGACTTAAGCCAGCAAGTATTCCTCGCCGGCCACCGCTCGCTGTGCAAGAGGTATGCCGTGGACCCTTTGAACGCTGCCAAGCAAAAAGCAGAGCAGTGACCATAAAAGCGAGGAGAGAGCATGCACGAAGCACACTAGTTCTGTCTAGTGCTTTCCGTGCAGAGAGGCGGCAAAGCTGAATGCCGTGCCAGAGCTTCACTTCTCGCTGGAGCACAGGAAGGCAAGAATGAAGAGGCAGAACACAGCCTTGGTTTCAGCAGCCTCCGGGACCGCAAAAGTTCAGCAATAGCTCTGTCAAAGCAGAACTCGGCTGAGAATGCTCTCGCAGCTTGAGAAAGTTAGGCGCAGCTGTTGACCAGCTCTGCCCCTGGCCACAGGCTGCTTCTTCCACCTTCACTGTGGCAGAGCTTTTGCGGAGCAGAGAGGGCATTCTTCAAGGGCGTGTTCTCCAAGGTGCTGTGAAACAGAGCCTAGCACGCTGTCTCGCTGATCCTGGCTTTCGGCAAGCAGGCGTGCCAGACCGCCGACATTCTGCACTCTGGCAGCCTAGTTGCCAGCTTTCGGCAGCTGCTGTCCTAGCAAGGAAGCTCAGGGAGTCAAAGCCAGTGCCGGGCGGCACCTTTCTGCTTTGCCCGCCTAAGCGGCGTCACGCTCCCTCGGATACTGTGTCCTTTCCCTCTGCACTGCGTCTGCCGAGGTGCTCTCTGCCTCTCGGAGCAGAAGGGCAAAGGACAATGTTTTCCACAGCAGGGTAGAAACGGCATTGCTAGCAGGAAAGCTAGATGCCTTGGAACTGTCCCCTTAGCCCTTGCCACTCACTTCAGGCTCGTACGCTGAGCAGAACAGCCTGCTGTTCTGAAGCTTCGCTGGCTGCCGTTCGTGCCCAGACGCCATTTCCTTCCCAAGGAGGCGAAGCGCCGTCTACTTCTCGCAGCGAGCACGCTGCTCCTGGCTTTCGCTTCTGCCGCAACGAGCTCGCTACGAGCACTTTTCTTCTCAACCCTCTAGACCATTGCGTTCTGCTTTTCTTGTCTCGTGAATGGAGACGGAAAGCTTCTCGGCTACAATCTCGCCCAGAACAACTGCGGCTACACATTAAGCTCGCCCGGAACGCCCTGCTGAAACTTGCCTTCTGGCACCCCATTCGCGGGGCAGCCGTCTTTCTTCGGCCACCTGCCAAGTGGCCCCATATCGCCGCGCTCGTTGCACTCCGCTTGTCAGATTGGCTTCCCGTGGCGCTGATTTCAGCCTGGCCAAATACTAGCGCTGCGGAGAGCTGTCTCGCAGACAATCCTGTTCCAGCATAGAAATTTGTCCTGCAATGTTCCCCCCTCTTTTCCCGCATGGTGTTGCTCTGATGAATGCCTTGAGCATGGAACGACTTAAGCCAGCAAGTATTCCTCGCCGGCCACCGCTCGCTGTGCAAGAGGTATGCCGTGGAGCCTTTGAACGCTGCCAAGCAAAAAGCAGAGCAGTGACCATAAAAGCGAGGAGAGAGCATGCACGAAGCACACTAGTTCTGTCTAGTGCTTTCCGTGCAGAGAGGCGGCAAAGCTGAATGCCGTGCCAGAGCTTCACTTCTCGCTGGAGCACAGGAAGGCAAGAATGAAGAGGCAGAACACAGCCTTGGTTTCAGCAGCCTCCGGGACCGCAAAAGTTCAGCAATAGCTCTGTCAAAGCAGAACTCGGCTGAGAATGCTCTCGCAGCTTGGGAAAGTTAGGCGCAGCTGTTGACCAGCTCTGCCCCTGGCCACAGGCTGCTTCTTCCACCTTCACTGTGGCAGAGCTTTTGCGGAGCAGAGAGGGCATTCTTCAAGGGCGTGTTCTCCAAGGTGCTGTGAAACAGAGCCTAGCACGCTGTCTCGCTGATCCTGGCTTTCGGCAAGCAGGCGTGCCAGACCGCCGACATTCTGCACTCTGGCAGCCTAGTTGCCAGCTTTCGGCAGCTGCTGTCCTAGCAAGGAAGCTCAGGGAGTCAAAGCCAGTGCCGGGCGGCACCTTTCTGCTTTGCCCGCCTAAGCGGCGTCACGCTCCCTCGGATACTGTGTCCTTTCCCTCTGCACTGCGTCTGCCGAGGTGCTCTCTGCCTCTCGGAGCAGAAGGGCAAAGGACAATGTTTTCCACAGCAGGGTAGAAATGGCATTGCTAGCAGGAAAGCTAGATGCCTTGGAACTGTCCCCTTAGCCCTTGCCACTCACTTCAGGCTCGTACGCTGAGCAGAACAGCCTGCTGTTCTGAAGCTTCGCTGGCTGCCGTTCGTGCCCAGACGCCATTTCCTTCCCAAGGAGGCGAAGCGCCGTCTACTTCTCGCAGCGAGCACGCTGCTCCTGGCTTTCGCTTCTGCCGCAACGAGCTCGCTACGAGCACTTTTCTTCTCAACCCTCTAGACCATTGCGTTCTGCTTTTCTTGTCTCGTGAATGGAGACGGAAAGCTTCTCGGCTACAATCTCGCCCAGAACAACTGCGGCTACACATTAAGCTCGCCCGGAACGCCCTGCTGAAACTTGCCTTCTGGTACCCCATTCGCGGGGCAGCCGTCTTTCTTCGGCCACCTGCCAAGTGGCCCCATATCGCCGCGCTCGTTGCACTCCGCTTGTCAGATTGGCTTCCCGTGGCGCTGATTTCAGCCTGGCCAAATACTAGCGCTGCGGAGAGCTGTCTCGCAGACAATCATGTTCCAGCATAGAAATTTGTCCTGCAATGTTCCCCCCTCTTTTCCCGCATGGTGTTGCTCTGATGAATGCCTTGAGCATGGAACGACTTAAGCCAGCAAGTATTCCTCGCCGGCCACCGCTCGCTGTGCAAGAGGTATGCCGTGGACCCTTTGAACGCTGCCAAGCAAAAAGCAGAGCAGTGACCATAAAAGCGAGGAGAGAGCATGCACGAAGCACACTAGTTCTGTCTAGTGCTTTCCGTGCAGAGAGGCGGCAAAGCTGAATGCCGTGCCAGAGCTTCACTTCTCGCTGGAGCACAGGAAGGCAAGAATGAAGAGGCAGAACACAGCCTTGGTTTCAGCAGCCTCCGGGACCGCAAAAGTTCAGCAATAGCTCTGTCAAAGCAGAACTCGGCTGAGAATGCTCTCGCAGCTTGAGAAAGTTAGGCGCAGCTGTTGACCAGCTCTGCCCCTGGCCACAGGCTGCTTCTTCCACCTTCACTGTGGCAGAGCTTTTGCGGAGCAGAGAGGGCATTCTTCAAGGGCGTGTTCTCCAAGGTGCTGTGAAACAGAGCCTAGCACGCTGTCTCGCTGATCCTGGCTTTCGGCAAGCAGGCGTGCCAGACCGCCGACATTCTGCACTCTGGCAGCCTAGTTGCCAGCTTTCGGCAGCTGCTGTCCTAGCAAGGAAGCTCAGGGAGTCAAAGCCAGTGCCGGGCGGCACCTTTCTGCTTTGCCCGCCTAAGCGGCGTCACGCTCCCTCGGATACTGTGTCCTTTCCCTCTGCACTGCGTCTGCCGAGGTGCTCTCTGCCTCTCGGAGCAGAAGGGCAAAGGACAATGTTTTCCACAGCAGGGTAGAAACGGCATTGCTAGCAGGAAAGCTAGATGCCTTGGAACTGTCCCCTTAGCCCTTGCCACTCACTTCAGGCTCGTACGCTGAGCAGAACAGCCTGCTGTTCTGAAGCTTCGCTGGCTGCCGTTCGTGCCCAGACGCCATTTCCTTCCCAAGGAGGCGAAGCGCCGTCTACTTCTCGCAGCGAGCACGCTGCTCCTGGCTTTCGCTTCTGCCGCAACGAGCTCGCTACGAGCACTTTTCTTCTCAACCCTCTAGACCATTGCGTTCTGCTTTTCTTGTCTCGTGAATGGAGACGGAAAGCTTCTCGGCTACAATCTCGCCCAGAACAACTGCGGCTACACATTAAGCTCGCCCGGAACGCCCTGCTGAAACTTGCCTTCTGGCACCCCATTCGCGGGGCAGCCGTCTTTCTTCGGCCACCTGCCAAGTGGCCCCATATCGCCGCGCTCGTTGCACTCCGCTTGTCAGATTGGCTTCCCGTGGCGCTGATTTCAGCCTGGCCAAATACTAGCGCTGCGGAGAGCTGTCTCGCAGACAATCATGTTCCAGCATAGAAATTTGTCCTGCAATGTTCCCCCCTCTTTTCCCGCATGGTGTTGCTCTGATGAATGCCTTGAGCATGGAACGACTTAAGCCAGCAAGTATTCCTCGCCGGCCACCGCTCGCTGTGCAAGAGGTATGCCGTGGAGCCTTTGAACGCTGCCAAGCAAAAAGCAGAGCAGTGACCATAAAAGCGAGGAGAGAGCATGCACGAAGCACACTAGTTCTGTCTAGTGCTTTCCGTGCAGAGAGGCGGCAAAGCTGAATGCCGTGCCAGAGCTTCACTTCTCGCTGGAGCACAGGAAGGCAAGAATGAAGAGGCAGAACACAGCCTTGGTTTCAGCAGCCTCCGGGACCGCAAAAGTTCAGCAATAGCTCTGTCAAAGCAGAACTCGGCTGAGAATGCTCTCGCAGCTTGGGAAAGTTAGGCGCAGCTGTTGACCAGCTCTGCCCCTGGCCACAGGCTGCTTCTTCCACCTTCACTGTGGCAGAGCTTTTGCGGAGCAGAGAGGGCATTCTTCAAGGGCGTGTTCTCCAAGGTGCTGTGAAACAGAGCCTAGCACGCTGTCTCGCTGATCCTGGCTTTCGGCAAGCAGGCGTGCCAGACCGCCGACATTCTGCACTCTGGCAGCCTAGTTGCCAGCTTTCGGCAGCTGCTGTCCTAGCAAGGAAGCTCAGGGAGTCAAAGCCAGTGCCGGGCGGCACCTTTCTGCTTTGCCCGCCTAAGCGGCGTCACGCTCCCTCGGATACTGTGTCCTTTCCCTCTGCACTGCGTCTGCCGAGGTGCTCTCTGCCTCTCGGAGCAGAAGGGCAAAGGACAATGTTTTCCACAGCAGGGTAGAAACGGCATTGCTAGCAGGAAAGCTAGATGCCTTGGAACTGTCCCCTTAGCCCTTGCCACTCACTTCAGGCTCGTACGCTGAGCAGAACAGCCTGCTGTTCTGAAGCTTCGCTGGCTGCCGTTCGTGCCCAGACGCCATTTCCTTCCCAAGGAGGCGAAGCGCCGTCTACTTCTCGCAGCGAGCACGCTGCTCCTGGCTTTCGCTTCTGCCGCAACGAGCTCGCTACGAGCACTTTTCTTCTCAACCCTCTAGACCATTGCGTTCTGCTTTTCTTGTCTCGTGAATGGAGACGGAAAGCTTCTCGGCTACAATCTCGCCCAGAACAACTGCGGCTACACATTAAGCTCGCCCGGAACGCCCTGCTGAAACTTGCCTTCTGGCACCCCATTCGCGGGAAGCCGTCTTTCTTCGGCCACCTGCCAAGTGGCCCCATATCGCCGCGCTCGTTGCACTCCGCTTGTCAGATTGGCTTCCCGTGGCGCTGATTTCAGCCTGGCCAAATACTAGCGCTGCGGAGAGCTGTCTCGCAGACAATCATGTTCCAGCATAGAAATTTGTCCTGCAATGTTCCCCCCTCTTTTCCCCCATGGTGTTGCTCTGATGAATGCCTTGAGCATGGAACGACTTAAGCCAGCAAGTATTCCTCGCCGGCCACCGCTCGCTGTGCAAGAGGTATGCCGTGGAGCCTTTGAACGCTGCCAAGCAAAAAGCAGAGCAGTGACCATAAAAGCGAGGAGAGAGCATGCACGAAGCACACTAGTTCTGTCTAGTGCTTTCCGTGCAGAGAGGCGGCAAAGCTGAATGCCGTGCCAGAGCTTCACTTCTCGCTGGAGCACAGGAAGGCAAGAATGAAGAGGCAGAACACAGCCTTGGTTTCAGCAGCCTCCGGGACCGCAAAAGTTCAGCAATAGCTCTGTCAAAGCAGAACTCGGCTGAGAATGCTCTCGCAGCTTGGGAAAGTTAGGCGCAGCTGTTGACCAGCTCTGCCCGTGGCCACAGGCTGCTTCTTCGACCTTCACTGTGGCAGAGCTTTTGCGGAGCAGAGACGGCATTCTTCAAGGGCGTGTTCTCCAAGGTGCTGTGAAACAGAGCCTAGCACGCTGTCTCGCTGATCCTGGCTTTCGGCAAGCAGGCGTGCCAGACCGCCGACATTCTGCACTCTGGCAGCCTAGTTGCCAGCTTTCGGCAGCTGCTGTCCTAGCAAGGAAGCTCAGGGAGTCAAAGCCAGTGCCGGGCGGCACCTTTCTGCTTTGCCCGCCTAAGCGGCGTCACGCTCCCTCGGATACTGTGTCCTTTCCCTCTGCACTGCGTCTGCCGAGGTGCTCTCTGCCTCTCGGAGCAGAAGGGCAAAGGACAATGTTTTCCACAGCAGGGTAGAAATGGCATTGCTAGCAGGAAAGCTAGATGCCTTGGAACTGTCCCCTTAGCCCTTGCCACTCACTTCAGGCTCGTACGCTGAGCAGAACAGCCTGCTGTTCTGAAGCTTCGCTGGCTGCCGTTCGTGCCCAGACGCCATTTCCTTCCCAAGGAGGCGAAGCGCCGTCTACTTCTCGCAGCGAGCACGCTGCTCCTGGCTTTCGCTTCTGCCGCAACGAGCTCGCTACGAGCACTTTTCTTCTCAACCCTCTAGACCATTGCGTTCTGCTTTTCTTGTCTCGTGAATGGAGACGGAAAGCTTCTCGGCTACAATCTCGCCTAGAACAACTGCGGCTACACATTAAGCTCGCCCGGAACGCCCTGCTGAAACTTGCCTTCTGGCACCCCATTCGCGGGAAGCCGTCTTTCTTCGGCCACCTGCCAAGTGGCCCCATATCGCCGCGCTCGTTGCACTCCGCTTGTCAGATTGGCTTCCCGTGGCGCTGATTTCAGCCTGGCCAAATACTAGCGCTGCGGAGAGCTGTCTCGCAGACAATCATGTTCCAGCATAGAAATTTGTCCTGCAATGTTCCCCCCTCTTTTCCCGCATGGTGTTGCTCTGATGAATGCCTTGAGCATGGAACGACTTAAGCCAGCAAGTATTCCTCGCCGGCCACCGCTCGCTGTGCAAGAGGTATGCCGTGGAGCCTTTGAACGCTGCCAAGCAAAAAGCAGAGCAGTGACCATAAAAGCGAGGAGAGAGCATGCACGAAGCACACTAGTTCTGTCTAGTGCTTTCCGTGCAGAGAGGCGGCAAAGCTGAATGCCGTGCCAGAGCTTCACTTCTCGCTGGAGCACAGGAAGGCAAGAATGAAGAGGCAGAACACAGCCTTGGTTTCAGCAGCCTCCGGGACCGCAAAAGTTCAGCAATAGCTCTGTCAAAGCAGAACTCGGCTGAGAATGCTCTCGCAGCTTGGGAAAGTTAGGCGCAGCTGTTGACCAGCTCTGCCCGTGGCCACAGGCTGCTTCTTCCACCTTCACTGTGGCAGAGCTTTTGCGGAGCAGAGACGGCATTCTTCAAGGGCGTGTTCTCCAAGGTGCTGTGAAACAGAGCCTAGCACGCTGTCTCGCTGATCCTGGCTTTCGGCAAGCAGGCGTGCCAGACCGCCGACATTCTGCACTCTGGCAGCCTAGTTGCCAGCTTTCGGCAGCTGCTGTCCTAGCAAGGAAGCTCAGGGAGTCAAAGCCAGTGCCGGGCGGCACCTTTCTGCTTTGCCCGCCTAAGCGGCGTCACGCTCCCTCGGATACTGTGTCCTTTCCCTCTGCACTGCGTCTGCCGAGGTGCTCTCTGCCTCTCGGAGCAGAAGGGCAAAGGACAATGTTTTCCACAGCAGGGTAGAAACGGCATTGCTAGCAGGAAAGCTAGATGCCTTGGAACTGTCCCCTTAGCCCTTGCCACTCACTTCAGGCTCGTACGCTGAGCAGAACAGCCTGCTGTTCTGAAGCTTCGCTGGCTGCCGTTCGTGCCCAGACGCCATTTCCTTCCCAAGGAGGCGAAGCGCCGTCTACTTCTCGCAGCGAGCACGCTGCTCCTGGCTTTCGCTTCTGCCGCAACGAGCTCGCTACGAGCACTTTTCTTCTCAACCCTCTAGACCATTGCGTTCTGCTTTTCTTGTCTCGTGAATGGAGACGGAAAGCTTCTCGGCTACAATCTCGCCCAGAACAACTGCGGCTACACATTAAGCTCGCCCGGAACGCCCTGCTGAAACTTGCCTTCTGGCACCCCATTCGCGGGGCAGCCGTCTTTCTTCGGCCACCTGCCAAGTGGCCCCATATCGCCGCGCTCGTTGCACTCCGCTTGTCAGATTGGCTTCCCGTGGCGCTGATTTCAGCCTGGCCAAATACTAGCGCTGCGGAGAGCTGTCTCGCAGACAATCATGTTCCAGCATAGAAATTTGTCCTGCAATGTTCCCCCCTCTTTTCCCGCATGGTGTTGCTCTGATGAATGCCTTGAGCATGGAACGACTTAAGCCAGCAAGTATTCCTCGCCGGCCACCGCTCGCTGTGCAAGAGGTATGCCGTGGAGCCTTTGAACGCTGCCAAGCAAAAAGCAGAGCAGTGACCATAAAAGCGAGGAGAGAGCATGCACGAAGCACACTAGTTCTGTCTAGTGCTTTCCGTGCAGAGAGGCGGCAAAGCTGAATGCCGTGCCAGAGCTTCACTTCTCGCTGGAGCACAGGAAGGCAAGAATGAAGAGGCAGAACACAGCCTTGGTTTCAGCAGCCTCCGGGACCGCAAAAGTTCAGCAATAGCTCTGTCAAAGCAGAACTCGGCTGAGAATGCTCTCGCAGCTTGGGAAAGTTAGGCGCAGCTGTTGACCAGCTCTGCCCGTGGCCACAGGCTGCTTCTTCCACCTTCACTGTGGCAGAGCTTTTGCGGAGCAGAGAGGGCATTCTTCAAGGGCGTGTTCTCCAAGGTGCTGTGAAACAGAGCCTAGCACGCTGTCTCGCTGATCCTGGCTTTCGGCAAGCAGGCGTGCCAGACCGCCGACATTCTGCACTCTGGCAGCCTAGTTGCCAGCTTTCGGCAGCTGCTGTCCTAGCAAGGAAGCTCAGGGAGTCAAAGCCAGTGCCGGGCGGCACCTTTCTGCTTTGCCCGCCTAAGCGGCGTCACGCTCCCTCGGATACTGTGTCCTTTCCCTCTGCACTGCGTCTGCCGAGGTGCTCTCTGCCTCTCGGAGCAGAAGGGCAAAGGACAATGTTTTCCACAGCAGGGTAGAAACGGCATTGCTAGCAGGAAAGCTAGATGCCTTGGAACTGTCCCCTTAGCCCTTGCCACTCACTTCAGGCTCGTACGCTGAGCAGAACAGCCTACTGTTCTGAAGCTTCGCTGGCTGCCGTTCGTGCCCAGACGCCATTTCCTTCCCAAGGAGGCGAAGCGCCGTCTACTTCTCGCAGCGAGCACGCTGCTCCTGGCTTTCGCTTCTGCCGCAACGAGCTCGCTACGAGCACTTTTCTTCTCAACCCTCTAGACCATTGCGTTCTGCTTTTCTTGTCTCGTGAATGGAGACGGAAAGCTTCTCGGCTACAATCTCGCCCAGAACAACTGCGGCTACACATTAAGCTCGCCCGGAACGCCCTGCTGAAACTTGCCTTCTGGCACCCCATTCGCGGGGCAGCCGTCTTTCTTCGGCCACCTGCCAAGTGGCCCCATATCGCCGCGCTCGTTGCACTCCGCTTGTCAGATTGGCTTCCCGTGGCGCTGATTTCAGCCTGGCCAAATACTAGCGCTGCGGAGAGCTGTCTCGCAGACAATCATGTTCCAGCATAGAAATTTGTCCTGCAATGTTCCCCCCTCTTTTCCCGCATGGTGTTGCTCTGATGAATGCCTTGAGCATGGAACGACTTAAGCCAGCAAGTATTCCTCGCCGGCCACCGCTCGCTGTGCAAGAGGTATGCCGTGGAGCCTTTGAACGCTGCCAAGCAAAAAGCAGAGCAGTGACCATAAAAGCGAGGAGAGAGCATGCACGAAGCACACTAGTTCTGTCTAGTGCTTTCCGTGCAGAGAGGCGGCAAAGCTGAATGCCGTGCCAGAGCTTCACTTCTCGCTGGAGCACAGGAAGGCAAGAATGAAGAGGCAGAACACAGCCTTGGTTTCAGCAGCCTCCGGGACCGCAAAAGTTCAGCAATAGCTCTGTCAAAGCAGAACTCGGCTGAGAATGCTCTCGCAGCTTGAGAAAGTTAGGCGCAGCTGTTGACCAGCTCTGCCCGTGGCCACAGGCTGCTTCTTCGACCTTCACTGTGGCAGAGCTTTTGCGGAGCAGAGACGGCATTCTTCAAGGGCGTGTTCTCCAAGGTGCTGTGAAACAGAGCCTAGCACGCTGTCTCGCTGATCCTGGCTTTCGGCAAGCAGGCGTGCCAGACCGCCGACATTCTGCACTCTGGCAGCCTAGTTGCCAGCTTTCGGCAGCTGCTGTCCTAGCAAGGAAGCTCAGGGAGTCAAAGCCAGTGCCGGGCGGCACCTTTCTGCTTTGCCCGCCTAAGCGGCGTCACGCTCCCTCGGATACTGTGTCCTTTCCCTCTGCACTGCGTCTGCCGAGGTGCTCTGTGCCTCTCGGAGCAGAAGGGCAAAGGACAATGTTATCCACAGCAGGGTAGAAATGGCATTGCTAGCAGGAAAGCTAGATGCCTTGGGACTGTCCCCTTAGCCCTTGCCACTCACTTCAGGCTCGTACGCTGAGCAGAACAGCCTGCTGTTCTGAAGCTTCGCTGGCTGCCGTTCGTGCCCAGACGCCATTTCCTTCCCAAGGAGGCGAAGCGCCGTCTACTTCTCGCAGCGAGCACGCTGCTCCTGGCTTTCGCTTCTGCCGCAACGAGCTCGCTACGAGCACTTTTCTTCTCAACCCTCTAGACCATTGCGTTCTGCTTTTCTTGTCTCGTGAATGGAGACGGAAAGCTTCTCGGCTACAATCTCGCCCAGAACAACTGCGGCTACACATTAAGCTCGCCCGGAACGCCCTGCTGAAACTTGCCTTCTGGCAACCCATTCGCGGGAAAGCCGTCTTTCTTCGGCCACCTGCCAAGTGGCCCCATATCGCCGCGCTCGTTGCACTCCGCTTGTCAGATTGGCTTCCCGTGGCGCTGATTTCAGCCTGGCCAAATACTAGCGCTGCGGAGAGCTGTCTCGCAGACAATCATGTTCCAGCATAGAAATTTGTCCTGCAATGTTCCCACCTCTTTTCCCCCATGGTGTTGCTCTGATGAATGCCTTGAGCATGGAACGACTTAAGCCAGCAAGTATTCCTCGCCGGCCACCTCTCGCTGTGCAAGAGGTATGCCGTGGACCCTTGGAACGCTGCCAAGCAAAAAGCAGAGCAGTGACCATAAAAGCGAGGAGAGAGCATGCACGAAGCACACCAGTTCTGTCTAGTGCTTTCCGTGCAGAGAGGCGGCAAAGCTGAATGCCGTGCCAGAGCTTCACTTCTCGCTGGAGCACAGGAAGGCAAGAATGAAGAGGCAGAACACAGCCTTGGTTTCAGCAGCCTCCGGGACCGCAAAAGTTCAGCAATAGCTCTGTCAAAGCAGAACTCGGCTGAGAATGCTCTCGCAGCTTGGGAAAGTTAGGCGCAGCTGTTGACCAGCTCTGCCCGTGGCCACAGGCTGCTTCTTCGACCTTCACTGTGGCAGAGCTTTTGCGGAGCAGAGACGGCATTCTTCAAGGGCGTGTTCTCCAAGGTGCTGTGAAACAGAGCCTAGCACGCTGTCTCGCTGATCCTGGCTTTCGGCAAGCAGGCGTGCCAGACCGCCGACATTCTGCACTCTGGCAGCCTAGTTGCCAGCTTTCGGCAGCTGCTGTCCTAGCAAGGAAGCTCAGGGAGTCAAAGCCAGTGCCGGGCGGCACCTTTCTGCTTTGCCCGCCTAAGCGGCGTCACGCTCCCTCGGATACTGTGTCCTTTCCCTCTGCACTGCGTCTGCCGAGGTGCTCTCTGCCTCTCGGAGCAGAAGGGCAAAGGACAATGTTATCCACAGCAGGGTAGAAATGGCATTGCTAGCAGGAAAGCTAGATGCCTTGGAACTGTCCCCTTAGCCCTTGCCACTCACTTCAGGCTCGTACGCTGAGCAGAACAGCCTGCTGTTCTGAAGCTTCGCTGGCTGCCGTTCGTGCCCAGACGCCATTTCCTTCCCAAGGAGGCGAAGCGCCGTCTACTTCTCGCAGCGAGCACGCTGCTCCTGGCTTTCGCTTCTGCCGCAACGAGCTCGCTACGAGCACTTTTCTTCTCAACCCTCTAGACCATTGCGTTCTGCTTTTCTTGTCTCGTGAATGGAGACGGAAAGCTTCTCGGCTACAATCTCGCCTAGAACAACTGCGGCTACACATTAAGCTCGCCCGGAACGCCCTGCTGAAACTTGCCTTCTGGCAACCCATTCGCGGGGCAGCCGTCTTTCTTCGGCCACCTGCCAAGTGGCCCCATATCGCCGCGCTCGTTGCACTCCGCTTGTCAGATTGGCTTCCCGTGGCGCTGATTTCAGCCTGGCCAAATACTAGCGCTGCGGAGAGCTGTCTCGCAGACAATCATGTTCCAGCATAGAAATTTGTCCTGCAATGTTCCCCCCTCTTTTCCCCCATGGTGTTGCTCTGATGAATGCCTTGAGCATGGAACGACTTAAGCCAGCAAGTATTCCTCGCCGGCCACCTCTCGCTGTGCAAGAGGTATGCCGTGGACCCTTGGAACGCTGCCAAGCAAAAAGCAGAGCAGTGACCATAAAAGCGAGGAGAGAGCATGCACGAAGCACACTAGTTCTGTCTAGTGCTTTCCGTGCAGAGAGGCGGCAAAGCTGAATGCCGTGCCAGAGCTTCACTTCTCGCTGGAGCACAGGAAGGCAAGAATGAAGAGGCAGAACACAGCCTTGGTTTCAGCAGCCTCCGGGGCTGCAAAAGTTCAGCAATAGCTCTGTCAAAGCAGAACTCGGCTGAGAATGCTCTCGCAGCTTGAGAAAGTTAGGCGCAGCTGTTGACCAGCTCTGCCCGTGGCCACAGGCTGCTTCTTCCACCTTCACTGTGGCAGAGCTTTTGCGGAGCAGAGACGGCATTCTTCAAGGGCGTGTTCTCCAAGGTGCTGTGAAACAGAGCCTAGCACGCTGTCTCGCTGATCCTGGCTTTCGGCAAGCAGGCGTGCCAGACCGCCGACATTCTGCACTCTGGCAGCCTAGTTGCCAGCTTTCGGCAGCTGCTGTCCTAGCAAGGAAGCTCAGGGAGTCAAAGCCAGTGCCGGGCGGCACCTTTCTGCTTTGCCCGCCTAAGCGGCGTCACGCTCCCTCGGATACTGTGTCCTTTCCCTCTGCACTGCGTCTGCCGAGGTGCTCTCTGCCTCTCGGAGCAGAAGGGCAAAGGACAATGTTATCCACAGCAGGGTAGAAATGGCATTGCTAGCAGGAAAGCTAGATGCCTTGGAACTGTCCCCTTAGCCCTTGCCACTCACTTCAGGCTCGTACGCTGAGCAGAACAGCCTGCTGTTCTGAAGCTTCGCTGGCTGCCGTTCGTGCCCAGACGCCATTTCCTTCCCAAGGAGGCGAAGCGCCGTCTACTTCTCGCAGCGAGCACGCTGCTCCTGGCTTTCGCTTCTGCCGCAACGAGCTCGCTACGAGCACTTTTCTTCTCAACCCTCTAGACCATTGCGTTCTGCTTTTCTTGTCTCGTGAATGGAGACGGAAAGCTTCTCGGCTACAATCTCGCCCAGAACAACTGCGGCTACACATTAAGCTCGCCCGGAACGCCCTGCTGAAACTTGCCTTCTGGCACCCCATTCGCGGGGCAGCCGTCTTTCTTCGGCCACCTGCCAAGTGGCCCCATATCGCCGCGCTCGTTGCACTCCGCTTGTCAGATTGGCTTCCCGTGGCGCTGATTTCAGCCTGGCCAAATACTAGCGCTGCGGAGAGCTGTCTCGCAGACAATCATGTTCCAGCATAGAAATTTGTCCTGCAATGTTCCCCCCTCTTTTCCCGCATGGTGTTGCTCTGATGAATGCCTTGAGCATGGAACGACTTAAGCCAGCAAGTATTCCTCGCCGGCCACCGCTCGCTGTGCAAGAGGTATGCCGTGGAGCCTTTGAACGCTGCCAAGCAAAAAGCAGAGCAGTGACCATAAAAGCGAGGAGAGAGCATGCACGAAGCACACTAGTTCTGTCTAGTGCTTTCCGTGCAGAGAGGCGGCAAAGCTGAATGCCGTGCCAGAGCTTCACTTCTCGCTGGAGCACAGGAAGGCAAGAATGAAGAGGCAGAACACAGCCTTGGTTTCAGCAGCCTCCGGGACCGCAAAAGTTCAGCAATAGCTCTGTCAAAGCAGAACTCGGCTGAGAATGCTCTCGCAGCTTGGGAAAGTTAGGCGCAGCTGTTGACCAGCTCTGCCCGTGGCCACAGGCTGCTTCTTCCACCTTCACTGTGGCAGAGCTTTTGCGGAGCAGAGACGGCATTCTTCAAGGGCGTGTTCTCCAAGGTGCTGTGAAACAGAGCCTAGCACGCTGTCTCGCTGATCCTGGCTTTCGGCAAGCAGGCGTGCCAGACCGCCGACATTCTGCACTCTGGCAGCCTAGTTGCCAGCTTTCGGCAGCTGCTGTCCTAGCAAGGAAGCTCAGGGAGTCAAAGCCAGTGCCGGGCGGCACCTTTCTGCTTTGCCCGCCTAAGCGGCGTCACGCTCCCTCGGATACTGTGTCCTTTCCCTCTGCACTGCGTCTGCCGAGGTGCTCTCTGCCTCTCGGAGCAGAAGGGCAAAGGACAATGTTTTCCACAGCAGGGTAGAAATGGCATTGCTAGCAGGAAAGCTAGATGCCTTGGAACTGTCCCCTTAGCCCTTGCCACTCACTTCAGGCTCGTACGCTGAGCAGAACAGCCTGCTGTTCTGAAGCTTCGCTGGCTGCCGTTCGTGCCCAGACGCCATTTCCTTCCCAAGGAGGCGAAGCGCCGTCTACTTCTCGCAGCGAGCACGCTGCTCCTGGCTTTCGCTTCTGCCGCAACGAGCTCGCTACGAGCACTTTTCTTCTCAACCCTCTAGACCATTGCGTTCTGCTTTTCTTGTCTCGTGAATGGAGACGGAAAGCTTCTCGGCTACAATCTCGCCCAGAACAACTGCGGCTACACATTAAGCTCGCCCGGAACGCCCTGCTGAAACTTGCCTTCTGGCACCCCATTCGCGGGGCAGCCGTCTTTCTTCGGCCACCTGCCAAGTGGCCCCATATCGCCGCGCTCGTTGCACTCCGCTTGTCAGATTGGCTTCCCGTGGCGCTGATTTCAGCCTGGCCAAATACTAGCGCTGCGGAGAGCTGTCTCGCAGACAATCATGTTCCAGCATAGAAATTTGTCCTGCAATGTTCCCCCCTCTTTTCCCCCATGGTGTTGCTCTGATGAATGCCTTGAGCATGGAACGACTTAAGCCAGCAAGTATTCCTCGCCGGCCACCGCTCGCTGTGCAAGAGGTATGCCGTGGAGCCTTTGAACGCTGCCAAGCAAAAAGCAGAGCAGTGACCATAAAAGCGAGGAGAGAGCATGCACGAAGCACACTAGTTCTGTCTAGTGCTTTCCGTGCAGAGAGGCGGCAAAGCTGAATGCCGTGCCAGAGCTTCACTTCTCGCTGGAGCACAGGAAGGCAAGAATGAAGAGGCAGAACACAGCCTTGGTTTCAGCAGCCTCCGGGACCGCAAAAGTTCAGCAATAGCTCTGTCAAAGCAGAACTCGGCTGAGAATGCTCTCGCAGCTTGGGAAAGTTAGGCGCAGCTGTTGACCAGCTCTGCCCGTGGCCACAGGCTGCTTCTTCCACCTTCACTGTGGCAGAGCTTTTGCGGAGCAGAGACGGCATTCTTCAAGGGCGTGTTCTCCAAGGTGCTGTGAAACAGAGCCTAGCACGCTGTCTCGCTGATCCTGGCTTTCGGCAAGCAGGCGTGCCAGACCGCCGACATTCTGCACTCTGGCAGCCTAGTTGCCAGCTTTCGGCAGCTGCTGTCCTAGCAAGGAAGCTCAGGGAGTCAAAGCCAGTGCCGGGCGGCACCTTTCTGCTTTGCCCGCCTAAGCGGCGTCACGCTCCCTCGGATACTGTGTCCTTTCCCTCTGCACTGCGTCTGCCGAGGTGCTCTCTGCCTCTCGGAGCAGAAGGGCAAAGGACAATGTTTTCCACAGCAGGGTAGAAACGGCATTGCTAGCAGGAAAGCTAGATGCCTTGGAACTGTCCCCTTAGCCCTTGCCACTCACTTCAGGCTCGTACGCTGAGCAGAACAGCCTGCTGTTCTGAAGCTTCGCTGGCTGCCGTTCGTGCCCAGACGCCATTTCCTTCCCAAGGAGGCGAAGCGCCGTCTACTTCTCGCAGCGAGCACGCTGCTCCTGGCTTTCGCTTCTGCCGCAACGAGCTCGCTACGAGCACTTTTCTTCTCAACCCTCTAGACCATTGCGTTCTGCTTTTCTTGTCTCGTGAATGGAGACGGAAAGCTTCTCGGCTACAATCTCGCCCAGAACAACTGCGGCTACACATTAAGCTCGCCCGGAACGCCCTGCTGAAACTTGCCTTCTGGCACCCCATTCGCGGGGCAGCCGTCTTTCTTCGGCCACCTGCCAAGTGGCCCCATATCGCCGCGCTCGTTGCACTCCGCTTGTCAGATTGGCTTCCCGTGGCGCTGATTTCAGCCTGGCCAAATACTAGCGCTGCGGAGAGCTGTCTCGCAGACAATCATGTTCCAGCATAGAAATTTGTCCTGCAATGTTCCCCCCTCTTTTCCCGCATGGTGTTGCTCTGATGAATGCCTTGAGCATGGAACGACTTAAGCCAGCAAGTATTCCTCGCCGGCCACCGCTCGCTGTGCAAGAGGTATGCCGTGGAGCCTTTGAACGCTGCCAAGCAAAAAGCAGAGCAGTGACCATAAAAGCGAGGAGAGAGCATGCACGAAGCACACTAGTTCTGTCTAGTGCTTTCCGTGCAGAGAGGCGGCAAAGCTGAATGCCGTGCCAGAGCTTCACTTCTCGCTGGAGCACAGGAAGGCAAGAATGAAGAGGCAGAACACAGCCTTGGTTTCAGCAGCCTCCGGGACCGCAAAAGTTCAGCAATAGCTCTGTCAAAGCAGAACTCGGCTGAGAATGCTCTCGCAGCTTGGGAAAGTTAGGCGCAGCTGTTGACCAACTCTGCCCGTGGCCACAGGCTGCTTCTTCCACCTTCACTGTGGCAGAGCTTTTGCGGAGCAGAGAGGGCATTCTTCAAGGGCGTGTTCTCCAAGGTGCTGTGAAACAGAGCCTAGCACGCTGTCTCGCTGATCCTGGCTTTCGGCAAGCAGGCGTGCCAGACCGCCGACATTCTGCACTCTGGCAGCCTAGTTGCCAGCTTTCGGCAGCTGCTGTCCTAGCAAGGAAGCTCAGGGAGTCAAAGCCAGTGCCGGGCGGCACCTTTCTGCTTTGCCCGCCTAAGCGGCGTCACGCTCCCTCGGATACTGTGTCCTTTCCCTCTGCACTGCGTCTGCCGAGGTGCTCTCTGCCTCTCGGAGCAGAAGGGCAAAGGACAATGTTTTCCACAGCAGGGTAGAAACGGCATTGCTAGCAGGAAAGCTAGATGCCTTGGAACTGTCCCCTTAGCCCTTGCCACTCACTTCAGGCTCGTACGCTGAGCAGAACAGCCTGCTGTTCTGAAGCTTCGCTGGCTGCCGTTCGTGCCCAGACGCCATTTCCTTCCCAAGGAGGCGAAGCGCCGTCTACTTCTCGCAGCGAGCACGCTGCTCCTGGCTTTCGCTTCTGCCGCAACGAGATCGCTACGAGCACTTTTCTTCTCAACCCTCTAGACCATTGCGTTCTGCTTTTCTTGTCTCGTGAATGGAGACGGAAAGCTTCTCGGCTACAATCTCGCCCAGAACAACTGCGGCTACACATTAAGCTCGCCCGGAACGCCCTGCTGAAACTTGCCTTCTGGCAACCCATTCGCGGGAAAGCCGTCTTTCTTCGGCCACCTGCCAAGTGGCCCCATATCGCCGCGCTCGTTGCACTCCGCTTGTCAGATTGGCTTCCCGTGGCGCTGATTTCAGCCTGGCCAAATACTAGCGCTGCGGAGAGCTGTCTCGCAGACAATCATGTTCCAGCATAGAAATTTGTCCTGCAATGTTCCCACCTCTTTTCCCCCATGGTGTTGCTCTGATGAATGCCTTGAGCATGGAACGACTTAAGCCAGCAAGTATTCCTCGCCGGCCACCTCTCGCTGTGCAAGAGGTATGCCGTGGACCCTTGGAACGCTGCCAAGCAAAAAGCAGAGCAGTGACCATAAAAGCGAGGAGAGAGCATGCACGAAGCACACCAGTTCTGTCTAGTGCTTTCCGTGCAGAGAGGCGGCAAAGCTGAATGCCGTGCCAGAGCTTCACTTCTCGCTGGAGCACAGGAAGGCAAGAATGAAGAGGCAGAACACAGCCTTGGTTTCAGCAGCCTCCGGGACCGCAAAAGTTCAGCAATAGCTCTGTCAAAGCAGAACTCGGCTGAGAATGCTCTCGCAGCTTGGGAAAGTTAGGCGCAGCTGTTGACCAGCTCTGCCCGTGGCCACAGGCTGCTTCTTCGACCTTCACTGTGGCAGAGCTTTTGCGGAGCAGAGACGGCATTCTTCAAGGGCGTGTTCTCCAAGGTGCTGTGAAACAGAGCCTAGCACGCTGTCTCGCTGATCCTGGCTTTCGGCAAGCAGGCGTGCCAGACCGCCGACATTCTGCACTCTGGCAGCCTAGTTGCCAGCTTTCGGCAGCTGCTGTCCTAGCAAGGAAGCTCAGGGAGTCAAAGCCAGTGCCGGGCGGCACCTTTCTGCTTTGCCCGCCTAAGCGGCGTCACGCTCCCTCGGATACTGTGTCCTTTCCCTCTGCACTGCGTCTGCCGAGGTGCTCTCTGCCTCTCGGAGCAGAAGGGCAAAGGACAATGTTATCCACAGCAGGGTAGAAATGGCATTGCTAGCAGGAAAGCTAGATGCCTTGGAACTGTCCCCTTAGCCCTTGCCACTCACTTCAGGCTCGTACGCTGAGCAGAACAGCCTGCTGTTCTGAAGCTTCGCTGGCTGCCGTTCGTGCCCAGACGCCATTTCCTTCCCAAGGAGGCGAAGCGCCGTCTACTTCTCGCAGCGAGCACGCTGCTCCTGGCTTTCGCTTCTGCCGCAACGAGCTCGCTACGAGCACTTTTCTTCTCAACCCTCTAGACCATTGCGTTCTGCTTTTCTTGTCTCGTGAATGGAGACGGAAAGCTTCTCGGCTACAATCTCGCCTAGAACAACTGCGGCTACACATTAAGCTCGCCCGGAACGCCCTGCTGAAACTTGCCTTCTGGCAACCCATTCGCGGGGCAGCCGTCTTTCTTCGGCCACCTGCCAAGTGGCCCCATATCGCCGCGCTCGTTGCACTCCGCTTGTCAGATTGGCTTCCCGTGGCGCTGATTTCAGCCTGGCCAAATACTAGCGCTGCGGAGAGCTGTCTCGCAGACAATCATGTTCCAGCATAGAAATTTGTCCTGCAATGTTCCCCCCTCTTTTCCCCCATGGTGTTGCTCTGATGAATGCCTTGAGCATGGAACGACTTAAGCCAGCAAGTATTCCTCGCCGGCCACCTCTCGCTGTGCAAGAGGTATGCCGTGGACCCTTGGAACGCTGCCAAGCAAAAAGCAAAGCAGTGACCATAAAAGCGAGGAGAGAGCATGCACGAAGCACACTAGTTCTGTCTAGTGCTTTCCGTGCAGAGAGGCGGCAAAGCTGAATGCCGTGCCAGAGCTTCACTTCTCGCTGGAGCACAGGAAGGCAAGAATGAAGAGGCAGAACACAGCCTTGGTTTCAGCAGCCTCCGGGGCTGCAAAAGTTCAGCAATAGCTCTGTCAAAGCAGAACTCGGCTGAGAATGCTCTCGCAGCTTGAGAAAGTTAGGCGCAGCTGTTGACCAGCTCTGCCCGTGGCCACAGGCTGCTTCTTCCACCTTCACTGTGGCAGAGCTTTTGCGGAGCAGAGACGGCATTCTTCAAGGGCGTGTTCTCCAAGGTGCTGTGAAACAGAGCCTAGCACGCTGTCTCGCTGATCCTGGCTTTCGGCAAGCAGGCGTGCCAGACCGCCGACATTCTGCACTCTGGCAGCCTAGTTGCCAGCTTTCGGCAGCTGCTGTCCTAGCAAGGAAGCTCAGGGAGTCAAAGCCAGTGCCGGGCGGCACCTTTCTGCTTTGCCCGCCTAAGCGGCGTCACGCTCCCTCGGATACTGTGTCCTTTCCCTCTGCACTGCGTCTGCCGAGGTGCTCTCTGCCTCTCGGAGCAGAAGGGCAAAGGACAATGTTATCCACAGCAGGGTAGAAATGGCATTGCTAGCAGGAAAGCTAGATGCCTTGGAACTGTCCCCTTAGCCCTTGCCACTCACTTCAGGCTCGTACGCTGAGCAGAACAGCCTGCTGTTCTGAAGCTTCGCTGGCTGCCGTTCGTGCCCAGACGCCATTTCCTTCCCAAGGAGGCGAAGCGCCGTCTACTTCTCGCAGCGAGCACGCTGCTCCTGGCTTTCGCTTCTGCCGCAACGAGCTCGCTACGAGCACTTTTCTTCTCAACCCTCTAGACCATTGCGTTCTGCTTTTCTTGTCTCGTGAATGGAGACGGAAAGCTTCTCGGCTACAATCTCGCCCAGAACAACTGCGGCTACACATTAAGCTCGCCCGGAACGCCCTGCTGAAACTTGCCTTCTGGCACCCCATTCGCGGGGCAGCCGTCTTTCTTCGGCCACCTGCCAAGTGGCCCCATATCGCCGCGCTCGTTGCACTCCGCTTGTCAGATTGGCTTCCCGTGGCGCTGATTTCAGCCTGGCCAAATACTAGCGCTGCGGAGAGCTGTCTCGCAGACAATCATGTTCCAGCATAGAAATTTGTCCTGCAATGTTCCCCCCTCTTTTCCCGCATGGTGTTGCTCTGATGAATGCCTTGAGCATGGAACGACTTAAGCCAGCAAGTATTCCTCGCCGGCCACCGCTCGCTGTGCAAGAGGTATGCCGTGGAGCCTTTGAACGCTGCCAAGCAAAAAGCAGAGCAGTGACCATAAAAGCGAGGAGAGAGCATGCACGAAGCACACTAGTTCTGTCTAGTGCTTTCCGTGCAGAGAGGCGGCAAAGCTGAATGCCGTGCCAGAGCTTCACTTCTCGCTGGAGCACAGGAAGGCAAGAATGAAGAGGCAGAACACAGCCTTGGTTTCAGCAGCCTCCGGGACCGCAAAAGTTCAGCAATAGCTCTGTCAAAGCAGAACTCGGCTGAGAATGCTCTCGCAGCTTGGGAAAGTTAGGCGCAGCTGTTGACCAGCTCTGCCCGTGGCCACAGGCTGCTTCTTCCACCTTCTCTGTGGCAGAGCTTTTGCGGAACAGAGACGGCATTCTTCAAGGGCGTGTTCTCCAAGGTGCTGTGAAACAGAGCCTAGCACGCTGTCTCGCTGATCCTGGCTTTCGGCAAGCAGGCGTGCCAGACCGCCGACATTCTGCACTCTGGCAGCCTAGTTGCCAGCTTTCGGCAGCTGCTGTCCTAGCAAGGAAGCTCAGGGAGTCAAAGCCAGTGCCGGGCGGCACCTTTCTGCTTTGCCCGCCTAAGCGGCGTCACGCTCCCTCGGATACTGTGTCCTTTCCCTCTGCACTGCGTCTGCCGAGGTGCTCTCTGCCTCTCGGAGCAGAAGGGCAAAGGACAATGTTTTCCACAGCAGGGTAGAAACGGCATTGCTAGCAGGAAAGCTAGATGCCTTGGAACTGTCCCCTTAGCCCTTGCCACTCACTTCAGGCTCGTACGCTGAGCAGAACAGCCTGCTGTTCTGAAGCTTCGCTGGCTGCCGTTCGTGCCCAGACGCCATTTCCTTCCCAAGGAGGCGAAGCGCCGTCTACTTCTCGCAGCGAGCACGCTGCTCCTGGCTTTCGCTTCTGCCGCAACGAGCTCGCTACGAGCACTTTTCTTCTCAACCCTCTAGACCATTGCGTTCTGCTTTTCTTGTCTCGTGAATGGAGACGGAAAGCTTCTCGGCTACAATCTCGCCCAGAACAACTGCGGCTACACATTAAGCTCGCCCGGAACGCCCTGCTGAAACTTGCCTTCTGGCACCCCATTCGCGGGGCAGCCGTCTTTCTTCGGCCACCTGCCAAGTGGCCCCATATCGCCGCGCTCGTTGCACTCCGCTTGTCAGATTGGCTTCCCGTGGCGCTGATTTCAGCCTGGCCAAATACTAGCGCTGCGGAGAGCTGTCTCGCAGACAATCATGTTCCAGCATAGAAATTTGTCCTGCAATGTTCCCCCCTCTTTTCCCGCATGGTGTTGCTCTGATGAATGCCTTGAGCATGGAACGACTTAAGCCAGCAAGTATTCCTCGCCGGCCACCGCTCGCTGTGCAAGAGGTATGCCGTGGAGCCTTTGAACGCTGCCAAGCAAAAAGCAGAGCAGTGACCATAAAAGCGAGGAGAGAGCATGCACGAAGCACACTAGTTCTGTCTAGTGCTTTCCGTGCAGAGAGGCGGCAAAGCTGAATGCCGTGCCAGAGCTTCACTTCTCGCTGGAGCACAGGAAGGCAAGAATGAAGAGGCAGAACACAGCCTTGGTTTCAGCAGCCTCCGGGACCGCAAAAGTTCAGCAATAGCTCTGTCAAAGCAGAACTCGGCTGAGAATGCTCTCGCAGCTTGAGAAAGTTAGGCGCAGCTGTTGACCAGCTCTGCCCGTGGCCACAGGCTGCTTCTTCGACCTTCACTGTGGCAGAGCTTTTGCGGAGCAGAGACGGCATTCTTCAAGGGCGTGTTCTCCAAGGTGCTGTGAAACAGAGCCTAGCACGCTGTCTCGCTGATCCTGGCTTTCGGCAAGCAGGCGTGCCAGACCGCCGACATTCTGCACTCTGGCAGCCTAGTTGCCAGCTTTCGGCAGCTGCTGTCCTAGCAAGGAAGCTCAGGGAGTCAAAGCCAGTGCCGGGCGGCACCTTTCTGCTTTGCCCGCCTAAGCGGCGTCACGCTCCCTCGGATACTGTGTCCTTTCCCTCTGCACTGCGTCTGCCGAGGTGCTCTGTGCCTCTCGGAGCAGAAGGGCAAAGGACAATGTTATCCACAGCAGGGTAGAAATGGCATTGCTAGCAGGAAAGCTAGATGCCTTGGGACTGTCCCCTTAGCCCTTGCCACTCACTTCAGGCTCGTACGCTGAGCAGAACAGCCTGCTGTTCTGAAGCTTCGCTGGCTGCCGTTCGTGCCCAGACGCCATTTCCTTCCCAAGGAGGCGAAGCGCCGTCTACTTCTCGCAGCGAGCACGCTGCTCCTGGCTTTCGCTTCTGCCGCAACGAGCTCGCTACGAGCACTTTTCTTCTCAACCCTCTAGACCATTGCGTTCTGCTTTTCTTGTCTCGTGAATGGAGACGGAAAGCTTCTCGGCTACAATCTCGCCCAGAACAACTGCGGCTACACATTAAGCTCGCCCGGAACGCCCTGCTGAAACTTGCCTTCTGGCAACCCATTCGCGGGGCAGCCGTCTTTCTTCGGCCACCTGCCAAGTGGCCCCATATCGCCGCGCTCGTTGCACTCCGCTTGTCAGATTGGCTTCCCGTGGCGCTGATTTCAGCCTGGCCAAATACTAGCGCTGCGGAGAGCTGTCTCGCAGACAATCATGTTCCAGCATAGAAATTTGTCCTGCAATGTTCCCACCTCTTTTCCCCCATGGTGTTGCTCTGATGAATGCCTTGAGCATGGAACGACTTAAGCCAGCAAGTATTCCTCGCCGGCCACCTCTCGCTGTGCAAGAGGTATGCCGTGGACCCTTGGAACGCTGCCAAGCAAAAAGCAGAGCAGTGACCATAAAAGCGAGGAGAGAGCATGCACGAAGCACACTAGTTCTGTCTAGTGCTTTCCGTGCAGAGAGGCGGCAAAGCTGAATGCCGTGCCAGAGCTTCACTTCTCGCTGGAGCACAGGAAGGCAAGAATGAAGAGGCAGAACACAGCCTTGGTTTCAGCAGCCTCCGGGGCTGCAAAAGTTCAGCAATAGCTCTGTCAAAGCAGAACTCGGCTGAGAATGCTCTCGCAGCTTGAGAAAGTTAGGCGCAGCTGTTGACCAGCTCTGCCCGTGGCCACAGGCTGCTTCTTCCACCTTCACTGTGGCAGAGCTTTTGCGGAGCAGAGACGGCATTCTTCAAGGGCGTGTTCTCCAAGGTGCTGTGAAACAGAGCCTAGCACGCTGTCTCGCTGATCCTGGCTTTCGGCAAGCAGGCGTGCCAGACCGCCGACATTCTGCACTCTGGCAGCCTAGTTGCCAGCTTTCGGCAGCTGCTGTCCTAGCAAGGAAGCTCAGGGAGTCAAAGCCAGTGCCGGGCGGCACCTTTCTGCTTTGCCCGCCTAAGCGGCGTCACGCTCCCTCGGATACTGTGTCCTTTCCCTCTGCACTGCGTCTGCCGAGGTGCTCTCTGCCTCTCGGAGCAGAAGGGCAAAGGACAATGTTATCCACAGCAGGGTAGAAATGGCATTGCTAGCAGGAAAGCTAGATGCCTTGGAACTGTCCCCTTAGCCCTTGCCACTCACTTCAGGCTCGTACGCTGAGCAGAACAGCCTGCTGTTCTGAAGCTTCGCTGGCTGCCGTTCGTGCCCAGACGCCATTTCCTTCCCAAGGAGGCGAAGCGCCGTCTACTTCTCGCAGCGAGCACGCTGCTCCTGGCTTTCGCTTCTGCCGCAACGAGCTCGCTACGAGCACTTTTCTTCTCAACCCTCTAGACCATTGCGTTCTGCTTTTCTTGTCTCGTGAATGGAGACGGAAAGCTTCTCGGCTACAATCTCGCCTAGAACAACTGCGGCTACACATTAAGCTCGCCCGGAACGCCCTGCTGAAACTTGCCTTCTGGCAACCCATTCGCGGGAAAGCCGTCTTTCTTCGGCCACCTGCCAAGTGGCCCCATATCGCCGCGCTCGTTGCACTCCGCTTGTCAGATTGGCTTCCCGTGGCGCTGATTTCAGCCTGGCCAAATACTAGCGCTGCGGAGAGCTGTCTCGCAGACAATCATGTTCCAGCATAGAAATTTGTCCTGCAATGTTCCCCCCTCTTTTCCCCCATGGTGTTGCTCTGATGAATGCCTTGAGCATGGAACGACTTAAGCCAGCAAGTATTCCTCGCCGGCCACCTCTCGCTGTGCAAGAGGTATGCCGTGGACCCTTGGAACGCTGCCAAGCAAAAAGCAGAGCAGTGACCATAAAAGCGAGGAGAGAGCATGCACGAAGCACACTAGTTCTGTCTAGTGCTTTCCGTGCAGAGAGGCGGCAAAGCTGAATGCCGTGCCAGAGCTTCACTTCTCGCTGGAGCACAGGAAGGCAAGAATGAAGAGGCAGAACACAGCCTTGGTTTCAGCAGCCTCCGGGACCGCAAAAGTTCAGCAATAGCTCTGTCAAAGCAGAACTCGGCTGAGAATGCTCTCGCAGCTTGGGAAAGTTAGGCGCAGCTGTTGACCAGCTCTGCCCGTGGCCACAGGCTGCTTCTTCCACCTTCTCTGTGGCAGAGCTTTTGCGGAACAGAGACGGCATTCTTCAAGGGCGTGTTCTCCAAGGTGCTGTGAAACAGAGCCTAGCACGCTGTCTCGCTGATCCTGGCTTTCGGCAAGCAGGCGTGCCAGACCGCCGACATTCTGCACTCTGGCAGCCTAGTTGCCAGCTTTCGGCAGCTGCTGTCCTAGCAAGGAAGCTCAGGGAGTCAAAGCCAGTGCCGGGCGGCACCTTTCTGCTTTGCCCGCCTAAGCGGCGTCACGCTCCCTCGGATACTGTGTCCTTTCCCTCTGCACTGCGTCTGCCGAGGTGCTCTCTGCCTCTCGGAGCAGAAGGGCAAAGGACAATGTTTTCCACAGCAGGGTAGAAACGGCATTGCTAGCAGGAAAGCTAGATGCCTTGGAACTGTCCCCTTAGCCCTTGCCACTCACTTCAGGCTCGTACGCTGAGCAGAACAGCCTGCTGTTCTGAAGCTTCGCTGGCTGCCGTTCGTGCCCAGACGCCATTTCCTTCCCAAGGAGGCGAAGCGCCGTCTACTTCTCGCAGCGAGCACGCTGCTCCTGGCTTTCGCTTCTGCCGCAACGAGCTCGCTACGAGCACTTTTCTTCTCAACCCTCTAGACCATTGCGTTCTGCTTTTCTTGTCTCGTGAATGGAGACGGAAAGCTTCTCGGCTACAATCTCGCCCAGAACAACTGCGGCTACACATTAAGCTCGCCCGGAACGCCCTGCTGAAACTTGCCTTCTGGCACCCCATTCGCGGGGCAGCCGTCTTTCTTCGGCCACCTGCCAAGTGGCCCCATATCGCCGCGCTCGTTGCACTCCGCTTGTCAGATTGGCTTCCCGTGGCGCTGATTTCAGCCTGGCCAAATACTAGCGCTGCGGAGAGCTGTCTCGCAGACAATCATGTTCCAGCATAGAAATTTGTCCTGCAATGTTCCCCCCTCTTTTCCCGCATGGTGTTGCTCTGATGAATGCCTTGAGCATGGAACGACTTAAGCCAGCAAGTATTCCTCGCCGGCCACCGCTCGCTGTGCAAGAGGTATGCCGTGGAGCCTTTGAACGCTGCCAAGCAAAAAGCAGAGCAGTGACCATAAAAGCGAGGAGAGAGCATGCACGAAGCACACTAGTTCTGTCTAGTGCTTTCCGTGCAGAGAGGCGGCAAAGCTGAATGCCGTGCCAGAGCTTCACTTCTCGCTGGAGCACAGGAAGGCAAGAATGAAGAGGCAGAACACAGCCTTGGTTTCAGCAGCCTCCGGGACCGCAAAAGTTCAGCAATAGCTCTGTCAAAGCAGAACTCGGCTGAGAATGCTCTCGCAGCTTGAGAAAGTTAGGCGCAGCTGTTGACCAGCTCTGCCCGTGGCCACAGGCTGCTTCTTCGACCTTCACTGTGGCAGAGCTTTTGCGGAGCAGAGACGGCATTCTTCAAGGGCGTGTTCTCCAAGGTGCTGTGAAACAGAGCCTAGCACGCTGTCTCGCTGATCCTGGCTTTCGGCAAGCAGGCGTGCCAGACCGCCGACATTCTGCACTCTGGCAGCCTAGTTGCCAGCTTTCGGCAGCTGCTGTCCTAGCAAGGAAGCTCAGGGAGTCAAAGCCAGTGCCGGGCGGCACCTTTCTGCTTTGCCCGCCTAAGCGGCGTCACGCTCCCTCGGATACTGTGTCCTTTCCCTCTGCACTGCGTCTGCCGAGGTGCTCTGTGCCTCTCGGAGCAGAAGGGCAAAGGACAATGTTATCCACAGCAGGGTAGAAATGGCATTGCTAGCAGGAAAGCTAGATGCCTTGGGACTGTCCCCTTAGCCCTTGCCACTCACTTCAGGCTCGTACGCTGAGCAGAACAGCCTGCTGTTCTGAAGCTTCGCTGGCTGCCGTTCGTGCCCAGACGCCATTTCCTTCCCAAGGAGGCGAAGCGCCGTCTACTTCTCGCAGCGAGCACGCTGCTCCTGGCTTTCGCTTCTGCCGCAACGAGCTCGCTACGAGCACTTTTCTTCTCAACCCTCTAGACCATTGCGTTCTGCTTTTCTTGTCTCGTGAATGGAGACGGAAAGCTTCTCGGCTACAATCTCGCCCAGAACAACTGCGGCTACACATTAAGCTCGCCCGGAACGCCCTGCTGAAACTTGCCTTCTGGCAACCCATTCGCGGGGCAGCCGTCTTTCTTCGGCCACCTGCCAAGTGGCCCCATATCGCCGCGCTCGTTGCACTCCGCTTGTCAGATTGGCTTCCCGTGGCGCTGATTTCAGCCTGGCCAAATACTAGCGCTGCGGAGAGCTGTCTCGCAGACAATCATGTTCCAGCATAGAAATTTGTCCTGCAATGTTCCCACCTCTTTTCCCCCATGGTGTTGCTCTGATGAATGCCTTGAGCATGGAACGACTTAAGCCAGCAAGTATTCCTCGCCGGCCACCTCTCGCTGTGCAAGAGGTATGCCGTGGACCCTTGGAACGCTGCCAAGCAAAAAGCAGAGCAGTGACCATAAAAGCGAGGAGAGAGCATGCACGAAGCACACTAGTTCTGTCTAGTGCTTTCCGTGCAGAGAGGCGGCAAAGCTGAATGCCGTGCCAGAGCTTCACTTCTCGCTGGAGCACAGGAAGGCAAGAATGAAGAGGCAGAACACAGCCTTGGTTTCAGCAGCCTCCGGGGCTGCAAAAGTTCAGCAATAGCTCTGTCAAAGCAGAACTCGGCTGAGAATGCTCTCGCAGCTTGAGAAAGTTAGGCGCAGCTGTTGACCAGCTCTGCCCGTGGCCACAGGCTGCTTCTTCCACCTTCACTGTGGCAGAGCTTTTGCGGAGCAGAGACGGCATTCTTCAAGGGCGTGTTCTCCAAGGTGCTGTGAAACAGAGCCTAGCACGCTGTCTCGCTGATCCTGGCTTTCGGCAAGCAGGCGTGCCAGACCGCCGACATTCTGCACTCTGGCAGCCTAGTTGCCAGCTTTCGGCAGCTGCTGTCCTAGCAAGGAAGCTCAGGGAGTCAAAGCCAGTGCCGGGCGGCACCTTTCTGCTTTGCCCGCCTAAGCGGCGTCACGCTCCCTCGGATACTGTGTCCTTTCCCTCTGCACTGCGTCTGCCGAGGTGCTCTCTGCCTCTCGGAGCAGAAGGGCAAAGGACAATGTTATCCACAGCAGGGTAGAAATGGCATTGCTAGCAGGAAAGCTAGATGCCTTGGAACTGTCCCCTTAGCCCTTGCCACTCACTTCAGGCTCGTACGCTGAGCAGAACAGCCTGCTGTTCTGAAGCTTCGCTGGCTGCCGTTCGTGCCCAGACGCCATTTCCTTCCCAAGGAGGCGAAGCGCCGTCTACTTCTCGCAGCGAGCACGCTGCTCCTGGCTTTCGCTTCTGCCGCAACGAGCTCGCTACGAGCACTTTTCTTCTCAACCCTCTAGACCATTGCGTTCTGCTTTTCTTGTCTCGTGAATGGAGACGGAAAGCTTCTCGGCTACAATCTCGCCTAGAACAACTGCGGCTACACATTAAGCTCGCCCGGAACGCCCTGCTGAAACTTGCCTTCTGGCAACCCATTCGCGGGAAAGCCGTCTTTCTTCGGCCACCTGCCAAGTGGCCCCATATCGCCGCGCTCGTTGCACTCCGCTTGTCAGATTGGCTTCCCGTGGCGCTGATTTCAGCCTGGCCAAATACTAGCGCTGCGGAGAGCTGTCTCGCAGACAATCATGTTCCAGCATAGAAATTTGTCCTGCAATGTTCCCCCCTCTTTTCCCCCATGGTGTTGCTCTGATGAATGCCTTGAGCATGGAACGACTTAAGCCAGCAAGTATTCCTCGCCGGCCACCTCTCGCTGTGCAAGAGGTATGCCGTGGACCCTTGGAACGCTGCCAAGCAAAAAGCAGAGCAGTGACCATAAAAGCGAGGAGAGAGCATGCACGAAGCACACTAGTTCTGTCTAGTGCTTTCCGTGCAGAGAGGCGGCAAAGCTGAATGCCGTGCCAGAGCTTCACTTCTCGCTGGAGCACAGGAAGGCAAGAATGAAGAGGCAGAACACAGCCTTGGTTTCAGCAGCCTCCGGGGCTGCAAAAGTTCAGCAATAGCTCTGTCAAAGCAGAACTCGGCTGAGAATGCTCTCGCAGCTTGAGAAAGTTAGGCGCAGCTGTTGACCAGCTCTGCCCGTGGCCACAGGCTGCTTCTTCCACCTTCACTGTGGCAGAGCTTTTGCGGAGCAGAGACGGCATTCTTCAAGGGCGTGTTCTCCAAGGTGCTGTGAAACAGAGCCTAGCACGCTGTCTCGCTGATCCTGGCTTTCGGCAAGCAGGCGTGCCAGACCGCCGACATTCTGCACTCTGGCAGCCTAGTTGCCAGCTTTCGGCAGCTGCTGTCCTAGCAAGGAAGCTCAGGGAGTCAAAGCCAGTGCCGGGCGGCACCTTTCTGCTTTGCCCGCCTAAGCGGCGTCACGCTCCCTCGGATACTGTGTCCTTTCCCTCTGCACTGCGTCTGCCGAGGTGCTCTCTGCCTCTCGGAGCAGAAGGGCAAAGGACAATGTTTTCCACAGCAGGGTAGAAACGGCATTGCTAGCAGGAAAGCTAGATGCCTTGGAACTGTCCCCTTAGCCCTTGCCACTCACTTCAGGCTCGTACGCTGAGCAGAACAGCCTGCTGTTCTGAAGCTTCGCTGGCTGCCGTTCGTGCCCAGACGCCATTTCCTTCCCAAGGAGGCGAAGCGCCGTCTACTTCTCGCAGCGAGCACGCTGCTCCTGGCTTTCGCTTCTGCCGCAACGAGCTCGCTACGAGCACTTTTCTTCTCAACCCTCTAGACCATTGCGTTCTGCTTTTCTTGTCTCGTGAATGGAGACGGAAAGCTTCTCGGCTACAATCTCGCCCAGAACAACTGCGGCTACACATTAAGCTCGCCCGGAACGCCCTGCTGAAACTTGCCTTCTGGCACCCCATTCGCGGGGCAGCCGTCTTTCTTCGGCCACCTGCCAAGTGGCCCCATATCGCCGCGCTCGTTGCACTCCGCTTGTCAGATTGGCTTCCCGTGGCGCTGATTTCAGCCTGGCCAAATACTCGCGCTGCGGAGAGCTGTCTCGCAGACAATCATGTTCCAGCATAGAAATTTGTCCTGCAATGTTCCCCCCTCTTTTCCCGCATGGTGTTGCTCTGATGAATGCCTTGAGCATGGAACGACTTAAGCCAGCAAGTATTCCTCGCCGGCCACCGCTCGCTGTGCAAGAGGTATGCCGTGGAGCCTTTGAACGCTGCCAAGCAAAAAGCAGAGCAGTGACCATAAAAGCGAGGAGAGAGCATGCACGAAGCACACTAGTTCTGTCTAGTGCTTTCCGTGCAGAGAGGCGGCAAAGCTGAATGCCGTGCCAGAGCTTCACTTCTCGCTGGAGCACAGGAAGGCAAGAATGAAGAGGCAGAACACAGCCTTGGTTTCAGCAGCCTCCGGGACCGCAAAAGTTCAGCAATAGCTCTGTCAAAGCAGAACTCGGCTGAGAATGCTCTCGCAGCTTGGGAAAGTTAGGCGCAGCTGCTGACCAGCTCTACCCGTGGCCACAGGCTGCTTCTTCCACCTTCACTGTGGCAGAGCTTTTGCGGAGCAGAGACGGCATTCTTCAAGGGCGTGTTCTCCAAGGTGCTGTGAAACAGAGCCTAGCACGCTGTCTCGCTGATCCTGGCTTTCGGCAAGCAGGCGTGCCAGACCGCCGACATTCTGCACTCTGGCAGCCTAGTTGCCAGCTTTCGGCAGCTGCTGTCCTAGCAAGGAAGCTCAGGGAGTCAAAGCCAGTGCCGGGCGGCACCTTTCTGCTTTGCCCGCCTAAGCGGCGTCACGCTCCCTCGGATACTGTGTCCTTTCCCTCTGCACTGCGTCTGCCGAGGTGCTCTCTGCCTCTCGGAGCAGAAGGGCAAAGGACAATGTTATCCACAGCAGGGTAGAAATGGCATTGCTAGCAGGAAAGCTAGATGCCTTGGAACTGTCCCCTTAGCCCTTGCCACTCACTTCAGGCTCGTACGCTGAGCAGAACAGCCTGCTGTTCTGAAGCTTCGCTGGCTGCCGTTCGTGCCCAGATGCCATTTCCTTCCCAAGGAGGCGAAGCGCCGTCTACTTCTCGCAGCGAGCACGCTGCTCCTGGCTTTCGCTTCTGCCGCAACGAGCTCGCTACGAGCACTTTTCTTCTCAACCCTCTAGACCATTGCGTTCTGCTTTTCTTGTCTCGTGAATGGAGACGGAAAGCTTCTCGGCTACAATCTCGCCCAGAACAACTGCGGCTACACATTAAGCTCGCCCGGGACGCCCTGCTGAAACTTGCCTTCTGGCACCCCATTCGCGGGGCAGCCGTCTTTCTTCGGCCACCTGCCAAGTGGCCCCATATCGCCGCGCTCGTTGCACTCCGCTTGTCAGATTGGCTTCCCGTGGCGCTGATTTCAGCCTGGCCAAATACTAGCGCTGCGGAGAGCTGTCTCGCAGACAATCATGTTCCAGCATAGAAATTTGTCCTGCAATGTTCCCCCCTCTTTTCCCGCATGGTGTTGCTCTGATGAATGCCTTGAGCATGGAACGACTTAAGCCAGCAAGTATTCCTCGCCGGCCACCGCTCGCTGTGCAAGAGGTATGCCGTGGAGCCTTTGAACGCTGCCAAGCAAAAAGCAGAGCAGTGACCATAAAAGCGAGGAGAGAGCATGCACGAAGCACACTAGTTCTGTCTAGTGCTTTCCGTGCAGAGAGGCGGCAAAGCTGAATGCCGTGCCAGAGCTTCACTTCTCGCTGGAGCACAGGAAGGCAAGAATGAAGAGGCAGAACACAGCCTTGGTTTCAGCAGCCTCCGGGACCGCAAAAGTTCAGCAATAGCTCTGTCAAAGCAGAACTCGGCTGAGAATGCTCTCGCAGCTTGGGAAAGTTAGGCGCAGCTGTTGACCAGCTCTGCCCGTGGCCACAGGCTGCTTCTTCCACCTTCTCTGTGGCAGAGCTTTTGCGGAACAGAGACGGCATTCTTCAAGGGCGTGTTCTCCAAGGTGCTGTGAAACAGAGCCTAGCACGCTGTCTCGCTGATCCTGGCTTTCGGCAAGCAGGCGTGCCAGACCGCCGACATTCTGCACTCTGGCAGCCTAGTTGCCAGCTTTCGGCAGCTGCTGTCCTAGCAAGGAAGCTCAGGGAGTCAAAGCCAGTGCCGGGCGGCACCTTTCTGCTTTGCCCGCCTAAGCGGCGTCACGCTCCCTCGGATACTGTGTCCTTTCCCTCTGCACTGCGTCTGCCGAGGTGCTCTCTGCCTCTCGGAGCAGAAGGGCAAAGGACAATGTTTTCCACAGCAGGGTAGAAACGGCATTGCTAGCAGGAAAGCTAGATGCCTTGGAACTGTCCCCTTAGCCCTTGCCACTCACTTCAGGCTCGTACGCTGAGCAGAACAGCCTGCTGTTCTGAAGCTTCGCTGGCTGCCGTTCGTGCCCAGACGCCATTTCCTTCCCAAGGAGGCGAAGCGCCGTCTACTTCTCGCAGCGAGCACGCTGCTCCTGGCTTTCGCTTCTGCCGCAACGAGCTCGCTACGAGCACTTTTCTTCTCAACCCTCTAGACCATTGCGTTCTGCTTTTCTTGTCTCGTGAATGGAGACGGAAAGCTTCTCGGCTACAATCTCGCCCAGAACAACTGCGGCTACACATTAAGCTCGCCCGGAACGCCCTGCTGAAACTTGCCTTCTGGCACCCCATTCGCGGGGCAGCCGTCTTTCTTCGGCCACCTGCCAAGTGGCCCCATATCGCCGCGCTCGTTGCACTCCGCTTGTCAGATTGGCTTCCCGTGGCGCTGATTTCAGCCTGGCCAAATACTAGCGCTGCGGAGAGCTGTCTCGCAGACAATCATGTTCCAGCATAGAAATTTGTCCTGCAATGTTCCCCCCTCTTTTCCCGCATGGTGTTGCTCTGATGAATGCCTTGAGCATGGAACGACTTAAGCCAGCAAGTATTCCTCGCCGGCCACCGCTCGCTGTGCAAGAGGTATGCCGTGGAGCCTTTGAACGCTGCCAAGCAAAAAGCAGAGCAGTGACCATAAAAGCGAGGAGAGAGCATGCACGAAGCACACTAGTTCTGTCTAGTGCTTTCCGTGCAGAGAGGCGGCAAAGCTGAATGCCGTGCCAGAGCTTCACTTCTCGCTGGAGCACAGGAAGGCAAGAATGAAGAGGCAGAACACAGCCTTGGTTTCAGCAGCCTCCGGGACCGCAAAAGTTCAGCAATAGCTCTGTCAAAGCAGAACTCGGCTGAGAATGCTCTCGCAGCTTGAGAAAGTTAGGCGCAGCTGTTGACCAGCTCTGCCCGTGGCCACAGGCTGCTTCTTCGACCTTCACTGTGGCAGAGCTTTTGCGGAGCAGAGACGGCATTCTTCAAGGGCGTGTTCTCCAAGGTGCTGTGAAACAGAGCCTAGCACGCTGTCTCGCTGATCCTGGCTTTCGGCAAGCAGGCGTGCCAGACCGCCGACATTCTGCACTCTGGCAGCCTAGTTGCCAGCTTTCGGCAGCTGCTGTCCTAGCAAGGAAGCTCAGGGAGTCAAAGCCAGTGCCGGGCGGCACCTTTCTGCTTTGCCCGCCTAAGCGGCGTCACGCTCCCTCGGATACTGTGTCCTTTCCCTCTGCACTGCGTCTGCCGAGGTGCTCTGTGCCTCTCGGAGCAGAAGGGCAAAGGACAATGTTATCCACAGCAGGGTAGAAATGGCATTGCTAGCAGGAAAGCTAGATGCCTTGGGACTGTCCCCTTAGCCCTTGCCACTCACTTCAGGCTCGTACGCTGAGCAGAACAGCCTGCTGTTCTGAAGCTTCGCTGGCTGCCGTTCGTGCCCAGACGCCATTTCCTTCCCAAGGAGGCGAAGCGCCGTCTACTTCTCGCAGCGAGCACGCTGCTCCTGGCTTTCGCTTCTGCCGCAACGAGCTCGCTACGAGCACTTTTCTTCTCAACCCTCTAGACCATTGCGTTCTGCTTTTCTTGTCTCGTGAATGGAGACGGAAAGCTTCTCGGCTACAATCTCGCCCAGAACAACTGCGGCTACACATTAAGCTCGCCCGGAACGCCCTGCTGAAACTTGCCTTCTGGCAACCCATTCGCGGGGCAGCCGTCTTTCTTCGGCCACCTGCCAAGTGGCCCCATATCGCCGCGCTCGTTGCACTCCGCTTGTCAGATTGGCTTCCCGTGGCGCTGATTTCAGCCTGGCCAAATACTAGCGCTGCGGAGAGCTGTCTCGCAGACAATCATGTTCCAGCATAGAAATTTGTCCTGCAATGTTCCCACCTCTTTTCCCCCATGGTGTTGCTCTGATGAATGCCTTGAGCATGGAACGACTTAAGCCAGCAAGTATTCCTCGCCGGCCACCTCTCGCTGTGCAAGAGGTATGCCGTGGACCCTTGGAACGCTGCCAAGCAAAAAGCAGAGCAGTGACCATAAAAGCGAGGAGAGAGCATGCACGAAGCACACTAGTTCTGTCTAGTGCTTTCCGTGCAGAGAGGCGGCAAAGCTGAATGCCGTGCCAGAGCTTCACTTCTCGCTGGAGCACAGGAAGGCAAGAATGAAGAGGCAGAACACAGCCTTGGTTTCAGCAGCCTCCGGGGCTGCAAAAGTTCAGCAATAGCTCTGTCAAAGCAGAACTCGGCTGAGAATGCTCTCGCAGCTTGAGAAAGTTAGGCGCAGCTGTTGACCAGCTCTGCCCGTGGCCACAGGCTGCTTCTTCCACCTTCACTGTGGCAGAGCTTTTGCGGAGCAGAGACGGCATTCTTCAAGGGCGTGTTCTCCAAGGTGCTGTGAAACAGAGCCTAGCACGCTGTCTCGCTGATCCTGGCTTTCGGCAAGCAGGCGTGCCAGACCGCCGACATTCTGCACTCTGGCAGCCTAGTTGCCAGCTTTCGGCAGCTGCTGTCCTAGCAAGGAAGCTCAGGGAGTCAAAGCCAGTGCCGGGCGGCACCTTTCTGCTTTGCCCGCCTAAGCGGCGTCACGCTCCCTCGGATACTGTGTCCTTTCCCTCTGCACTGCGTCTGCCGAGGTGCTCTCTGCCTCTCGGAGCAGAAGGGCAAAGGACAATGTTATCCACAGCAGGGTAGAAATGGCATTGCTAGCAGGAAAGCTAGATGCCTTGGAACTGTCCCCTTAGCCCTTGCCACTCACTTCAGGCTCGTACGCTGAGCAGAACAGCCTGCTGTTCTGAAGCTTCGCTGGCTGCCGTTCGTGCCCAGACGCCATTTCCTTCCCAAGGAGGCGAAGCGCCGTCTACTTCTCGCAGCGAGCACGCTGCTCCTGGCTTTCGCTTCTGCCGCAACGAGCTCGCTACGAGCACTTTTCTTCTCAACCCTCTAGACCATTGCGTTCTGCTTTTCTTGTCTCGTGAATGGAGACGGAAAGCTTCTCGGCTACAATCTCGCCTAGAACAACTGCGGCTACACATTAAGCTCGCCCGGAACGCCCTGCTGAAACTTGCCTTCTGGCAACCCATTCGCGGGAAAGCCGTCTTTCTTCGGCCACCTGCCAAGTGGCCCCATATCGCCGCGCTCGTTGCACTCCGCTTGTCAGATTGGCTTCCCGTGGCGCTGATTTCAGCCTGGCCAAATACTAGCGCTGCGGAGAGCTGTCTCGCAGACAATCATGTTCCAGCATAGAAATTTGTCCTGCAATGTTCCCCCCTCTTTTCCCCCATGGTGTTGCTCTGATGAATGCCTTGAGCATGGAACGACTTAAGCCAGCAAGTATTCCTCGCCGGCCACCTCTCGCTGTGCAAGAGGTATGCCGTGGACCCTTGGAACGCTGCCAAGCAAAAAGCAGAGCAGTGACCATAAAAGCGAGGAGAGAGCATGCACGAAGCACACTAGTTCTGTCTAGTGCTTTCCGTGCAGAGAGGCGGCAAAGCTGAATGCCGTGCCAGAGCTTCACTTCTCGCTGGAGCACAGGAAGGCAAGAATGAAGAGGCAGAACACAGCCTTGGTTTCAGCAGCCTCCGGGGCTGCAAAAGTTCAGCAATAGCTCTGTCAAAGCAGAACTCGGCTGAGAATGCTCTCGCAGCTTGAGAAAGTTAGGCGCAGCTGTTGACCAGCTCTGCCCGTGGCCACAGGCTGCTTCTTCCACCTTCACTGTGGCAGAGCTTTTGCGGAGCAGAGACGGCATTCTTCAAGGGCGTGTTCTCCAAGGTGCTGTGAAACAGAGCCTAGCACGCTGTCTCGCTGATCCTGGCTTTCGGCAAGCAGGCGTGCCAGACCGCCGACATTCTGCACTCTGGCAGCCTAGTTGCCAGCTTTCGGCAGCTGCTGTCCTAGCAAGGAAGCTCAGGGAGTCAAAGCCAGTGCCGGGCGGCACCTTTCTGCTTTGCCCGCCTAAGCGGCGTCACGCTCCCTCGGATACTGTGTCCTTTCCCTCTGCACTGCGTCTGCCGAGGTGCTCTCTGCCTCTCGGAGCAGAAGGGCAAAGGACAATGTTTTCCACAGCAGGGTAGAAACGGCATTGCTAGCAGGAAAGCTAGATGCCTTGGAACTGTCCCCTTAGCCCTTGCCACTCACTTCAGGCTCGTACGCTGAGCAGAACAGCCTGCTGTTCTGAAGCTTCGCTGGCTGCCGTTCGTGCCCAGACGCCATTTCCTTCCCAAGGAGGCGAAGCGCCGTCTACTTCTCGCAGCGAGCACGCTGCTCCTGGCTTTCGCTTCTGCCGCAACGAGCTCGCTACGAGCACTTTTCTTCTCAACCCTCTAGACCATTGCGTTCTGCTTTTCTTGTCTCGTGAATGGAGACGGAAAGCTTCTCGGCTACAATCTCGCCCAGAACAACTGCGGCTACACATTAAGCTCGCCCGGAACGCCCTGCTGAAACTTGCCTTCTGGCACCCCATTCGCGGGGCAGCCGTCTTTCTTCGGCCACCTGCCAAGTGGCCCCATATCGCCGCGCTCGTTGCACTCCGCTTGTCAGATTGGCTTCCCGTGGCGCTGATTTCAGCCTGGCCAAATACTCGCGCTGCGGAGAGCTGTCTCGCAGACAATCATGTTCCAGCATAGAAATTTGTCCTGCAATGTTCCCCCCTCTTTTCCCGCATGGTGTTGCTCTGATGAATGCCTTGAGCATGGAACGACTTAAGCCAGCAAGTATTCCTCGCCGGCCACCGCTCGCTGTGCAAGAGGTATGCCGTGGAGCCTTTGAACGCTGCCAAGCAAAAAGCAGAGCAGTGACCATAAAAGCGAGGAGAGAGCATGCACGAAGCACACTAGTTCTGTCTAGTGCTTTCCGTGCAGAGAGGCGGCAAAGCTGAATGCCGTGCCAGAGCTTCACTTCTCGCTGGAGCACAGGAAGGCAAGAATGAAGAGGCAGAACACAGCCTTGGTTTCAGCAGCCTCCGGGACCGCAAAAGTTCAGCAATAGCTCTGTCAAAGCAGAACTCGGCTGAGAATGCTCTCGCAGCTTGGGAAAGTTAGGCGCAGCTGCTGACCAGCTCTACCCGTGGCCACAGGCTGCTTCTTCCACCTTCACTGTGGCAGAGCTTTTGCGGAGCAGAGACGGCATTCTTCAAGGGCGTGTTCTCCAAGGTGCTGTGAAACAGAGCCTAGCACGCTGTCTCGCTGATCCTGGCTTTCGGCAAGCAGGCGTGCCAGACCGCCGACATTCTGCACTCTGGCAGCCTAGTTGCCAGCTTTCGGCAGCTGCTGTCCTAGCAAGGAAGCTCAGGGAGTCAAAGCCAGTGCCGGGCGGCACCTTTCTGCTTTGCCCGCCTAAGCGGCGTCACGCTCCCTCGGATACTGTGTCCTTTCCCTCTGCACTGCGTCTGCCGAGGTGCTCTCTGCCTCTCGGAGCAGAAGGGCAAAGGACAATGTTATCCACAGCAGGGTAGAAATGGCATTGCTAGCAGGAAAGCTAGATGCCTTGGAACTGTCCCCTTAGCCCTTGCCACTCACTTCAGGCTCGTACGCTGAGCAGAACAGCCTGCTGTTCTGAAGCTTCGCTGGCTGCCGTTCGTGCCCAGATGCCATTTCCTTCCCAAGGAGGCGAAGCGCCGTCTACTTCTCGCAGCGAGCACGCTGCTCCTGGCTTTCGCTTCTGCCGCAACGAGCTCGCTACGAGCACTTTTCTTCTCAACCCTCTAGACCATTGCGTTCTGCTTTTCTTGTCTCGTGAATGGAGACGGAAAGCTTCTCGGCTACAATCTCGCCCAGAACAACTGCGGCTACACATTAAGCTCGCCCGGGACGCCCTGCTGAAACTTGCCTTCTGGCACCCCATTCGCGGGGCAGCCGTCTTTCTTCGGCCACCTGCCAAGTGGCCCCATATCGCCGCGCTCGTTGCACTCCGCTTGTCAGATTGGCTTCCCGTGGCGCTGATTTCAGCCTGGCCAAATACTAGCGCTGCGGAGAGCTGTCTCGCAGACAATCATGTTCCAGCATAGAAATTTGTCCTGCAATGTTCCCCCCTCTTTTCCCGCATGGTGTTGCTCTGATGAATGCCTTGAGCATGGAACGACTTAAGCCAGCAAGTATTCCTCGCCGGCCACCGCTCGCTGTGCAAGAGGTATGCCGTGGAGCCTTTGAACGCTGCCAAGCAAAAAGCAGAGCAGTGACCATAAAAGCGAGGAGAGAGCATGCACGAAGCACACTAGTTCTGTCTAGTGCTTTCCGTGCAGAGAGGCGGCAAAGCTGAATGCCGTGCCAGAGCTTCACTTCTCGCTGGAGCACAGGAAGGCAAGAATGAAGAGGCAGAACACAGCCTTGGTTTCAGCAGCCTCCGGGACCGCAAAAGTTCAGCAATAGCTCTGTCAAAGCAGAACTCGGCTGAGAATGCTCTCGCAGCTTGGGAAAGTTAGGCGCAGCTGTTGACCAGCTCTGCCCGTGGCCACAGGCTGCTTCTTCCACCTTCACTGTGGCAGAGCTTTTGCGGAGCAGAGACGGCATTCTTCAAGGGCGTGTTCTCCAAGGTGCTGTGAAACAGAGCCTAGCACGCTGTCTCGCTGATCCTGGCTTTCGGCAAGCAGGCGTGCCAGACCGCCGACATTCTGCACTCTGGCAGCCTAGTTGCCAGCTTTCGGCAGCTGCTGTCCTAGCAAGGAAGCTCAGGGAGTCAAAGCCAGTGCCGGGCGGCACCTTTCTGCTTTGCCCGCCTAAGCGGCGTCACGCTCCCTCGGATACTGTGTCCTTTCCCTCTGCACTGCGTCTGCCGAGGTGCTCTCTGCCTCTCGGAGCAGAAGGGCAAAGGACAATGTTTTCCACAGCAGGGTAGAAACGGCATTGCTAGCAGGAAAGCTAGATGCCTTGGAACTGTCCCCTTAGCCCTTGCCACTCACTTCAGGCTCGTACGCTGAGCAGAACAGCCTGCTGTTCTGAAGCTTCGCTGGCTGCCGTTCGTGCCCAGACGCCATTTCCTTCCCAAGGAGGCGAAGCGCCGTCTACTTCTCGCAGCGAGCACGCTGCTCCTGGCTTTCGCTTCTGCCGCAACGAGCTCGCTACGAGCACTTTTCTTCTCAACCCTCTAGACCATTGCGTTCTGCTTTTCTTGTCTCGTGAATGGAGACGGAAAGCTTCTCGGCTACAATCTCGCCCAGAACAACTGCGGCTACACATTAAGCTCGCCCGGAACGCCCTGCTGAAACTTGCCTTCTGGCACCCCATTCGCGGGGCAGCCGTCTTTCTTCGGCCACCTGCCAAGTGGCCCCATATCGCCGCGCTCGTTGCACTCCGCTTGTCAGATTGGCTTCCCGTGGCGCTGATTTCAGCCTGGCCAAATACTCGCGCTGCGGAGAGCTGTCTCGCAGACAATCATGTTCCAGCATAGAAATTTGTCCTGCAATGTTCCCCCCTCTTTTCCCGCATGGTGTTGCTCTGATGAATGCCTTGAGCATGGAACGACTTAAGCCAGCAAGTATTCCTCGCCGGCCACCGCTCGCTGTGCAAGAGGTATGCCGTGGAGCCTTTGAACGCTGCCAAGCAAAAAGCAGAGCAGTGACCATAAAAGCGAGGAGAGAGCATGCACGAAGCACACTAGTTCTGTCTAGTGCTTTCCGTGCAGAGAGGCGGCAAAGCTGAATGCCGTGCCAGAGCTTCACTTCTCGCTGGAGCACAGGAAGGCAAGAATGAAGAGGCAGAACACAGCCTTGGTTTCAGCAGCCTCCGGGACCGCAAAAGTTCAGCAATAGCTCTGTCAAAGCAGAACTCGGCTGAGAATGCTCTCGCAGCTTGGGAAAGTTAGGCGCAGCTGCTGACCAGCTCTACCCGTGGCCACAGGCTGCTTCTTCCACCTTCACTGTGGCAGAGCTTTTGCGGAGCAGAGACGGCATTCTTCAAGGGCGTGTTCTCCAAGGTGCTGTGAAACAGAGCCTAGCACGCTGTCTCGCTGATCCTGGCTTTCGGCAAGCAGGCGTGCCAGACCGCCGACATTCTGCACTCTGGCAGCCTAGTTGCCAGCTTTCGGCAGCTGCTGTCCTAGCAAGGAAGCTCAGGGAGTCAAAGCCAGTGCCGGGCGGCACCTTTCTGCTTTGCCCGCCTAAGCGGCGTCACGCTCCCTCGGATACTGTGTCCTTTCCCTCTGCACTGCGTCTGCCGAGGTGCTCTCTGCCTCTCGGAGCAGAAGGGCAAAGGACAATGTTATCCACAGCAGGGTAGAAATGGCATTGCTAGCAGGAAAGCTAGATGCCTTGGAACTGTCCCCTTAGCCCTTGCCACTCACTTCAGGCTCGTACGCTGAGCAGAACAGCCTGCTGTTCTGAAGCTTCGCTGGCTGCCGTTCGTGCCCAGATGCCATTTCCTTCCCAAGGAGGCGAAGCGCCGTCTACTTCTCGCAGCGAGCACGCTGCTCCTGGCTTTCGCTTCTGCCGCAACGAGCTCGCTACGAGCACTTTTCTTCTCAACCCTCTAGACCATTGCGTTCTGCTTTTCTTGTCTCGTGAATGGAGACGGAAAGCTTCTCGGCTACAATCTCGCCCAGAACAACTGCGGCTACACATTAAGCTCGCCCGGGACCCCCTGCTGAAACTTGCCTTCTGGCACCCCATTCGCGGGGCAGCCGTCTTTCTTCGGCCACCTGCCAAGTGGCCCCATATCGCCGCGCTCGTTGCACTCCGCTTGTCAGATTGGCTTCCCGTGGCGCTGATTTCAGCCTGGCCAAATACTAGCGCTGCGGAGAGCTGTCTCGCAGACAATCATGTTCCAGCATAGAAATTTGTCCTGCAATGTTCCCCCCTCTTTTCCCGCATGGTGTTGCTCTGATGAATGCCTTGAGCATGGAACGACTTAAGCCAGCAAGTATTCCTCGCCGGCCACCGCTCGCTGTGCAAGAGGTATGCCGTGGAGCCTTTGAACGCTGCCAAGCAAAAAGCAGAGCAGTGACCATAAAAGCGAGGAGAGAGCATGCACGAAGCACACTAGTTCTGTCTAGTGCTTTCCGTGCAGAGAGGCGGCAAAGCTGAATGCCGTGCCAGAGCTTCACTTCTCGCTGGAGCACAGGAAGGCAAGAATGAAGAGGCAGAACACAGCCTTGGTTTCAGCAGCCTCCGGGACCGCAAAAGTTCAGCAATAGCTCTGTCAAAGCAGAACTCGGCTGAGAATGCTCTCGCAGCTTGGGAAAGTTAGGCGCAGCTGTTGACCAGCTCTGCCCGTGGCCACAGGCTGCTTCTTCGACCTTCACTGTGGCAGAGCTTTTGCGGAGCAGAGACGGCATTCTTCAAGGGCGTGTTCTCCAAGGTGCTGTGAAACAGAGCCTAGCACGCTGTCTCGCTGATCCTGGCTTTCGGCAAGCAGGCGTGCCAGACCGCCGACATTCTGCACTCTGGCAGCCTAGTTGCCAGCTTTCGGCAGCTGCTGTCCTAGCAAGGAAGCTCAGGGAGTCAAAGCCAGTGCCGGGCGGCACCTTTCTGCTTTGCCCGCCTAAGCGGCGTCACGCTCCCTCGGATACTGTGTCCTTTCCCTCTGCACTGCGTCTGCCGAGGTGCTCTCTGCCTCTCGGAGCAGAAGGGCAAAGGACAATGTTTTCCACAGCAGGGTAGAAACGGCATTGCTAGCAGGAAAGCTAGATGCCTTGGAACTGTCCCCTTAGCCCTTGCCACTCACTTCAGGCTCGTACGCTGAGCAGAACAGCCTGCTGTTCTGAAGCTTCGCTGGCTGCCGTTCGTGCCCAGACGCCATTTCCTTCCCAAGGAGGCGAAGCGCCGTCTACTTCTCGCAGCGAGCACGCTGCTCCTGGCTTTCGCTTCTGCCGCAACGAGCTCGCTACGAGCACTTTTCTTCTCAACCCTCTAGACCATTGCGTTCTGCTTTTCTTGTCTCGTGAATGGAGACGGAAAGCTTCTCGGCTACAATCTCGCCCAGAACAACTGCGGCTACACATTAAGCTCGCCCGGAACGCCCTGCTGAAACTTGCCTTCTGGCACCCCATTCGCGGGGCAGCCGTCTTTCTTCGGCCACCTGCCAAGTGGCCCCATATCGCCGCGCTCGTTGCACTCCGCTTGTCAGATTGGCTTCCCGTGGCGCTGATTTCAGCCTGGCCAAATACTAGCGCTGCGGAGAGCTGTCTCGCAGACAATCATGTTCCAGCATAGAAATTTGTCCTGCAATGTTCCCCCCTCTTTTCCCGCATGGTGTTGCTCTGATGAATGCCTTGAGCATGGAACGACTTAAGCCAGCAAGTATTCCTCGCCGGCCACCGCTCGCTGTGCAAGAGGTATGCCGTGGAGCCTTTGAACGCTGCCAAGCAAAAAGCAGAGCAGTGACCATAAAAGCGAGGAGAGAGCATGCACGAAGCACACTAGTTCTGTCTAGTGCTTTCCGTGCAGAGAGGCGGCAAAGCTGAATGCCGTGCCAGAGCTTCACTTCTCGCTGGAGCACAGGAAGGCAAGAATGAAGAGGCAGAACACAGCCTTGGTTTCAGCAGCCTCCGGGACCGCAAAAGTTCAGCAATAGCTCTGTCAAAGCAAAACTCGGCTGAGAATGCTCTCGCAGCTTGGGAAAGTTAGGCGCAGCTGTTGACCAGCTCTGCCCGTGGCCACAGGCTGCTTCTTCCACCTTCACTGTGGCAGAGCTTTTGCGGAGCAGAGACGGCATTCTTCAAGGGCGTGTTCTCCAAGGTGCTGTGAAACAGAGCCTAGCACGCTGTCTCGCTGATCCTGGCTTTCGGCAAGCAGGCGTGCCAGACCGCCGACATTCTGCACTCTGGCAGCCTAGTTGCCAGCTTTCGGCAGCTGCTGTCCTAGCAAGGAAGCTCAGGGAGTCAAAGCCAGTGCCGGGCGGCACCTTTCTGCTTTGCCCGCCTAAGCGGCGTCACGCTTCCTCGGATACTGTGTCCTTTCCCTCTGCACTGCGTCTGCCGAGGTGCTCTCTGCCTCTCGGAGCAGAAGGGCAAAGGACAATGTTTTCCACAGCAGGGTAGAAATGGCATTGCTAGCAGGAAAGCTAGATGCCTTGGAACTGTCCCCTTAGCCCTTGCCACTCACTTCAGGCTCGTACGCTGAGCAGAACAGCCTGCTGTTCTGAAGCTTCGCTGGCTGCCGTTCGTGCCCAGACGCCATTTCCTTCCCAAGGAGGCGAAGCGCCGTCTACTTCTCGCAGCGAGCACGCTGCTCCTGGCTTTCGCTTCTGCCGCAACGAGCTCGCTACGAGCACTTTTCTTCTCAACCCTCTAGACCATTGCGTTCTGCTTTTCTTGTCTCGTGAATGGAGACGGAAAGCTTCTCGGCTACAATCTCGCCTAGAACAACTGCGGCTACACATTAAGCTCGCCCGGAACGCCCTGCTGAAACTTGCCTTCTGGCACCCCATTCGCGGGGCAGCCGTCTTTCTTCGGCCACCTGCCAAGTGGCCCCATATCGCCGCGCTCGTTGCACTCCGCTTGTCAGATTGGCTTCCCGTGGCGCTGATTTCAGCCTGGCCAAATACTAGCGCTGCGGAGAGCTGTCTCGCAGACAATCATGTTCCAGCATAGAAATTTGTCCTGCAATGTTCCCCCCTCTTTTCCCGCATGGTGTTGCTCTGATGAATGCCTTGAGCATGGAACGACTTAAGCCAGCAAGTATTCCTCGCCGGCCACCGCTCGCTGTGCAAGAGGTATGCCGTGGACCCTTTGAACGCTGCCAAGCAAAAAGCAGAGCAGTGACCATAAAAGCGAGGAGAGAGCATGCACGAAGCACACTAGTTCTGTCTAGTGCTTTCCGTGCAGAGAGGCGGCAAAGCTGAATGCCGTGCCAGAGCTTCACTTCTCGCTGGAGCACAGGAAGGCAAGAATGAAGAGGCAGAACACAGCCTTGGTTTCAGCAGCCTCCGGGACCGCAAAAGTTCAGCAATAGCTCTGTCAAAGCAAAACTCGGCTGAGAATGCTCTCGCAGCTTGGGAAAGTTAGGCGCAGCTGTTGACCAGCTCTGCCCGTGGCCACAGGCTGCTTCTTCCACCTTCACTGTGGCAGAGCTTTTGCGGAGCAGAGACGGCATTCTTCAAGGGCGTGTTCTCCAAGGTGCTGTGAAACAGAGCCTAGCACGCTGTCTCGCTGATCCTGGCTTTCGGCAAGCAGGCGTGCCAGACCGCCGACATTCTGCACTCTGGCAGCCTAGTTGCCAGCTTTCGGCAGCTGCTGTCCTAGCAAGGAAGCTCAGGGAGTCAAAGCCAGTGCCGGGCGGCACCTTTCTGCTTTGCCCGCCTAAGCGGCGTCACGCTTCCTCGGATACTGTGTCCTTTCCCTCTGCACTGCGTCTGCCGAGGTGCTCTCTGCCTCTCGGAGCAGAAGGGCAAAGGACAATGTTTTCCACAGCAGGGTAGAAATGGCATTGCTAGCAGGAAAGCTAGATGCCTTGGAACTGTCCCCTTAGCCCTTGCCACTCACTTCAGGCTCGTACGCTGAGCAGAACAGCCTGCTGTTCTGAAGCTTCGCTGGCTGCCGTTCGTGCCCAGACGCCATTTCCTTCCCAAGGAGGCGAAGCGCCGTCTACTTCTCGCAGCGAGCACGCTGCTCCTGGCTTTCGCTTCTGCCGCAACGAGCTCGCTACGAGCACTTTTCTTCTCAACCCTCTAGACCATTGCGTTCTGCTTTTCTTGTCTCGTGAATGGAGACGGAAAGCTTCTCGGCTACAATCTCGCCCAGAACAACTGCGGCTACACATTAAGCTCGCCCGGAACGCCCTGCTGAAACTTGCCTTCTGGTACCCCATTCGCGGGGCAGCCGTCTTTCTTCGGCCACCTGCCAAGTGGCCCCATATCGCCGCGCTCGTTGCACTCCGCTTGTCAGATTGGCTTCCCGTGGCGCTGATTTCAGCCTGGCCAAATACTAGCGCTGCGGAGAGCTGTCTCGCAGACAATCATGTTCCAGCATAGAAATTTGTCCTGCAATGTTCCCCCCTCTTTTCCCGCATGGTGTTGCTCTGATGAATGCCTTGAGCATGGAACGACTTAAGCCAGCAAGTATTCCTCGCCGGCCACCGCTCGCTGTGCAAGAGGTATGCCGTGGACCCTTTGAACGCTGCCAAGCAAAAAGCAGAGCAGTGACCATAAAAGCGAGGAGAGAGCATGCACGAAGCACACTAGTTCTGTCTAGTGCTTTCCGTGCAGAGAGGCGGCAAAGCTGAATGCCGTGCCAGAGCTTCACTTCTCGCTGGAGCACAGGAAGGCAAGAATGAAGAGGCAGAACACAGCCTTGGTTTCAGCAGCCTCCGGGACCGCAAAAGTTCAGCAATAGCTCTGTCAAAGCAGAACTCGGCTGAGAATGCTCTCGCAGCTTGAGAAAGTTAGGCGCAGCTGTTGACCAGCTCTGCCCCTGGCCACAGGCTGCTTCTTCCACCTTCACTGTGGCAGAGCTTTTGCGGAGCAGAGAGGGCATTCTTCAAGGGCGTGTTCTCCAAGGTGCTGTGAAACAGAGCCTAGCACGCTGTCTCGCTGATCCTGGCTTTCGGCAAGCAGGCGTGCCAGACCGCCGACATTCTGCACTCTGGCAGCCTAGTTGCCAGCTTTCGGCAGCTGCTGTCCTAGCAAGGAAGCTCAGGGAGTCAAAGCCAGTGCCGGGCGGCACCTTTCTGCTTTGCCCGCCTAAGCGGCGTCACGCTCCCTCGGATACTGTGTCCTTTCCCTCTGCACTGCGTCTGCCGAGGTGCTCTCTGCCTCTCGGAGCAGAAGGGCAAAGGACAATGTTTTCCACAGCAGGGTAGAAACGGCATTGCTAGCAGGAAAGCTAGATGCCTTGGAACTGTCCCCTTAGCCCTTGCCACTCACTTCAGGCTCGTACGCTGAGCAGAACAGCCTGCTGTTCTGAAGCTTCGCTGGCTGCCGTTCGTGCCCAGACGCCATTTCCTTCCCAAGGAGGCGAAGCGCCGTCTACTTCTCGCAGCGAGCACGCTGCTCCTGGCTTTCGCTTCTGCCGCAACGAGCTCGCTACGAGCACTTTTCTTCTCAACCCTCTAGACCATTGCGTTCTGCTTTTCTTGTCTCGTGAATGGAGACGGAAAGCTTCTCGGCTACAATCTCGCCCAGAACAACTGCGGCTACACATTAAGCTCGCCCGGAACGCCCTGCTGAAACTTGCCTTCTGGCACCCCATTCGCGGGGCAGCCGTCTTTCTTCGGCCACCTGCCAAGTGGCCCCATATCGCCGCGCTCGTTGCACTCCGCTTGTCAGATTGGCTTCCCGTGGCGCTGATTTCAGCCTGGCCAAATACTAGCGCTGCGGAGAGCTGTCTCGCAGACAATCATGTTCCAGCATAGAAATTTGTCCTGCAATGTTCCCCCCTCTTTTCCCGCATGGTGTTGCTCTGATGAATGCCTTGAGCATGGAACGACTTAAGCCAGCAAGTATTCCTCGCCGGCCACCGCTCGCTGTGCAAGAGGTATGCCGTGGAGCCTTTGAACGCTGCCAAGCAAAAAGCAGAGCAGTGACCATAAAAGCGAGGAGAGAGCATGCACGAAGCACACTAGTTCTGTCTAGTGCTTTCCGTGCAGAGAGGCGGCAAAGCTGAATGCCGTGCCAGAGCTTCACTTCTCGCTGGAGCACAGGAAGGCAAGAATGAAGAGGCAGAACACAGCCTTGGTTTCAGCAGCCTCCGGGACCGCAAAAGTTCAGCAATAGCTCTGTCAAAGCAGAACTCGGCTGAGAATGCTCTCGCAGCTTGGGAAAGTTAGGCGCAGCTGTTGACCAGCTCTGCCCCTGGCCACAGGCTGCTTCTTCCACCTTCACTGTGGCAGAGCTTTTGCGGAGCAGAGAGGGCATTCTTCAAGGGCGTGTTCTCCAAGGTGCTGTGAAACAGAGCCTAGCACGCTGTCTCGCTGATCCTGGCTTTCGGCAAGCAGGCGTGCCAGACCGCCGACATTCTGCACTCTGGCAGCCTAGTTGCCAGCTTTCGGCAGCTGCTGTCCTAGCAAGGAAGCTCAGGGAGTCAAAGCCAGTGCCGGGCGGCACCTTTCTGCTTTGCCCGCCTAAGCGGCGTCACGCTCCCTCGGATACTGTGTCCTTTCCCTCTGCACTGCGTCTGCCGAGGTGCTCTCTGCCTCTCGGAGCAGAAGGGCAAAGGACAATGTTTTCCACAGCAGGGTAGAAACGGCATTGCTAGCAGGAAAGCTAGATGCCTTGGAACTGTCCCCTTAGCCCTTGCCACTCACTTCAGGCTCGTACGCTGAGCAGAACAGCCTGCTGTTCTGAAGCTTCGCTGGCTGCCGTTCGTGCCCAGACGCCATTTCCTTCCCAAGGAGGCGAAGCGCCGTCTACTTCTCGCAGCGAGCACGCTGCTCCTGGCTTTCGCTTCTGCCGCAACGAGCTCGCTACGAGCACTTTTCTTCTCAACCCTCTAGACCATTGCGTTCTGCTTTTCTTGTCTCGTGAATGGAGACGGAAAGCTTCTCGGCTACAATCTCGCCCAGAACAACTGCGGCTACACATTAAGCTCGCCCGGAACGCCCTGCTGAAACTTGCCTTCTGGCACCCCATTCGCGGGGCAGCCGTCTTTCTTCGGCCACCTGCCAAGTGGCCCCATATCGCCGCGCTCGTTGCACTCCGCTTGTCAGATTGGCTTCCCGTGGCGCTGATTTCAGCCTGGCCAAATACTAGCGCTGCGGAGAGCTGTCTCGCAGACAATCATGTTCCAGCATAGAAATTTGTCCTGCAATGTTCCCCCCTCTTTTCCCGCATGGTGTTGCTCTGATGAATGCCTTGAGCATGGAACGACTTAAGCCAGCAAGTATTCCTCGCCGGCCACCGCTCGCTGTGCAAGAGGTATGCCGTGGAGCCTTTGAACGCTGCCAAGCAAAAAGCAGAGCAGTGACCATAAAAGCGAGGAGAGAGCATGCACGAAGCACACTAGTTCTGTCTAGTGCTTTCCGTGCAGAGAGGCGGCAAAGCTGAATGCCGTGCCAGAGCTTCACTTCTCGCTGGAGCACAGGAAGGCAAGAATGAAGAGGCAGAACACAGCCTTGGTTTCAGCAGCCTCCGGGACCGCAAAAGTTCAGCAATAGCTCTGTCAAAGCAGAACTCGGCTGAGAATGCTCTCGCAGCTTGGGAAAGTTAGGCGCAGCTGTTGACCAGCTCTGCCCGTGGCCACAGGCTGCTTCTTCGACCTTCACTGTGGCAGAGCTTTTGCGGAGCAGAGACGGCATTCTTCAAGGGCGTGTTCTCCAAGGTGCTGTGAAACAGAGCCTAGCACGCTGTCTCGCTGATCCTGGCTTTCGGCAAGCAGGCGTGCCAGACCGCCGACATTCTGCACTCTGGCAGCCTAGTTGCCAGCTTTCGGCAGCTGCTGTCCTAGCAAGGAAGCTCAGGGAGTCAAAGCCAGTGCCGGGCGGCACCTTTCTGCTTTGCCCGCCTAAGCGGCGTCACGCTCCCTCGGATACTGTGTCCTTTCCCTCTGCACTGCGTCTGCCGAGGTGCTCTCTGCCTCTCGGAGCAGAAGGGCAAAGGACAATGTTTTCCACAGCAGGGTAGAAATGGCATTGCTAGCAGGAAAGCTAGATGCCTTGGAACTGTCCCCTTAGCCCTTGCCACTCACTTCAGGCTCGTACGCTGAGCAGAACAGCCTGCTGTTCTGAAGCTTCGCTGGCTGCCGTTCGTGCCCAGACGCCATTTCCTTCCCAAGGAGGCGAAGCGCCGTCTACTTCTCGCAGCGAGCACGCTGCTCCTGGCTTTCGCTTCTGCCGCAACGAGCTCGCTACGAGCACTTTTCTTCTCAACCCTCTAGACCATTGCGTTCTGCTTTTCTTGTCTCGTGAATGGAGACGGAAAGCTTCTCGGCTACAATCTCGCCTAGAACAACTGCGGCTACACATTAAGCTCGCCCGGAACGCCCTGCTGAAACTTGCCTTCTGGCACCCCATTCGCGGGAAGCCGTCTTTCTTCGGCCACCTGCCAAGTGGCCCCATATCGCCGCGCTCGTTGCACTCCGCTTGTCAGATTGGCTTCCCGTGGCGCTGATTTCAGCCTGGCCAAATACTAGCGCTGCGGAGAGCTGTCTCGCAGACAATCATGTTCCAGCATAGAAATTTGTCCTGCAATGTTCCCCCCTCTTTTCCCCCATGGTGTTGCTCTGATGAATGCCTTGAGCATGGAACGACTTAAGCCAGCAAGTATTCCTCGCCGGCCACCGCTCGCTGTGCAAGAGGTATGCCGTGGAGCCTTTGAACGCTGCCAAGCAAAAAGCAGAGCAGTGACCATAAAAGCGAGGAGAGAGCATGCACGAAGCACACTAGTTCTGTCTAGTGCTTTCCGTGCAGAGAGGCGGCAAAGCTGAATGCCGTGCCAGAGCTTCACTTCTCGCTGGAGCACAGGAAGGCAAGAATGAAGAGGCAGAACACAGCCTTGGTTTCAGCAGCCTCCGGGACCGCAAAAGTTCAGCAATAGCTCTGTCAAAGCAGAACTCGGCTGAGAATGCTCTCGCAGCTTGGGAAAGTTAGGCGCAGCTGTTGACCAGCTCTGCCCGTGGCCACAGGCTGCTTCTTCCACCTTCACTGTGGCAGAGCTTTTGCGGAGCAGAGACGGCATTCTTCAAGGGCGTGTTCTCCAAGGTGCTGTGAAACAGAGCCTAGCACGCTGTCTCGCTGATCCTGGCTTTCGGCAAGCAGGCGTGCCAGACCGCCGACATTCTGCACTCTGGCAGCCTAGTTGCCAGCTTTCGGCAGCTGCTGTCCTAGCAAGGAAGCTCAGGGAGTCAAAGCCAGTGCCGGGCGGCACCTTTCTGCTTTGCCCGCCTAAGCGGCGTCACGCTCCCTCGGATACTGTGTCCTTTCCCTCTGCACTGCGTCTGCCGAGGTGCTCTCTGCCTCTCGGAGCAGAAGGGCAAAGGACAATGTTTTCCACAGCAGGGTAGAAACGGCATTGCTAGCAGGAAAGCTAGATGCCTTGGAACTGTCCCCTTAGCCCTTGCCACTCACTTCAGGCTCGTACGCTGAGCAGAACAGCCTGCTGTTCTGAAGCTTCGCTGGCTGCCGTTCGTGCCCAGACGCCATTTCCTTCCCAAGGAGGCGAAGCGCCGTCTACTTCTCGCAGCGAGCACGCTGCTCCTGGCTTTCGCTTCTGCCGCAACGAGCTCGCTACGAGCACTTTTCTTCTCAACCCTCTAGACCATTGCGTTCTGCTTTTCTTGTCTCGTGAATGGAGACGGAAAGCTTCTCGGCTACAATCTCGCCCAGAACAACTGCGGCTACACATTAAGCTCGCCCGGAACGCCCTGCTGAAACTTGCCTTCTGGCACCCCATTCGCGGGAAGCCGTCTTTCTTCGGCCACCTGCCAAGTGGCCCCATATCGCCGCGCTCGTTGCACTCCGCTTGTCAGATTGGCTTCCCGTGGCGCTGATTTCAGCCTGGCCAAATACTAGCGCTGCGGAGAGCTGTCTCGCAGACAATCATGTTCCAGCATAGAAATTTGTCCTGCAATGTTCCCCCCTCTTTTCCCCCATGGTGTTGCTCTGATGAATGCCTTGAGCATGGAACGACTTAAGCCAGCAAGTATTCCTCGCCGGCCACCGCTCGCTGTGCAAGAGGTATGCCGTGGAGCCTTTGAACGCTGCCAAGCAAAAAGCAGAGCAGTGACCATAAAAGCGAGGAGAGAGCATGCACGAAGCACACTAGTTCTGTCTAGTGCTTTCCGTGCAGAGAGGCGGCAAAGCTGAATGCCGTGCCAGAGCTTCACTTCTCGCTGGAGCACAGGAAGGCAAGAATGAAGAGGCAGAACACAGCCTTGGTTTCAGCAGCCTCCGGGACCGCAAAAGTTCAGCAATAGCTCTGTCAAAGCAGAACTCGGCTGAGAATGCTCTCGCAGCTTGGGAAAGTTAGGCGCAGCTGTTGACCAGCTCTGCCCGTGGCCACAGGCTGCTTCTTCGACCTTCACTGTGGCAGAGCTTTTGCGGAGCAGAGACGGCATTCTTCAAGGGCGTGTTCTCCAAGGTGCTGTGAAACAGAGCCTAGCACGCTGTCTCGCTGATCCTGGCTTTCGGCAAGCAGGCGTGCCAGACCGCCGACATTCTGCACTCTGGCAGCCTAGTTGCCAGCTTTCGGCAGCTGCTGTCCTAGCAAGGAAGCTCAGGGAGTCAAAGCCAGTGCCGGGCGGCACCTTTCTGCTTTGCCCGCCTAAGCGGCGTCACGCTCCCTCGGATACTGTGTCCTTTCCCTCTGCACTGCGTCTGCCGAGGTGCTCTCTGCCTCTCGGAGCAGAAGGGCAAAGGACAATGTTTTCCACAGCAGGGTAGAAATGGCATTGCTAGCAGGAAAGCTAGATGCCTTGGGACTGTCCCCTTAGCCCTTGCCACTCACTTCAGGCTCGTACGCTGAGCAGAACAGCCTGCTGTTCTGAAGCTTCGCTGGCTGCCGTTCGTGCCCAGACGCCATTTCCTTCCCAAGGAGGCGAAGCGCCGTCTACTTCTCGCAGCGAGCACGCTGCTCCTGGCTTTCGCTTCTGCCGCAACGAGCTCGCTACGAGCACTTTTCTTCTCAACCCTCTAGACCATTGCGTTCTGCTTTTCTTGTCTCGTGAATGGAGACGGAAAGCTTCTCGGCTACAATCTCGCCTAGAACAACTGCGGCTACACATTAAGCTCGCCCGGAACGCCCTGCTGAAACTTGCCTTCTGGCACCCCATTCGCGGGAAGCCGTCTTTCTTCGGCCACCTGCCAAGTGGCCCCATATCGCCGCGCTCGTTGCACTCCGCTTGTCAGATTGGCTTCCCGTGGCGCTGATTTCAGCCTGGCCAAATACTAGCGCTGCGGAGAGCTGTCTCGCAGACAATCATGTTCCAGCATAGAAATTTGTCCTGCAATGTTCCCCCCTCTTTTCCCCCATGGTGTTGCTCTGATGAATGCCTTGAGCATGGAACGACTTAAGCCAGCAAGTATTCCTCGCCGGCCACCGCTCGCTGTGCAAGAGGTATGCCGTGGAGCCTTTGAACGCTGCCAAGCAAAAAGCAGAGCAGTGACCATAAAAGCGAGGAGAGAGCATGCACGAAGCACACTAGTTCTGTCTAGTGCTTTCCGTGCAGAGAGGCGGCAAAGCTGAATGCCGTGCCAGAGCTTCACTTCTCGCTGGAGCACAGGAAGGCAAGAATGAAGAGGCAGAACACAGCCTTGGTTTCAGCAGCCTCCGGGACCGCAAAAGTTCAGCAATAGCTCTGTCAAAGCAGAACTCGGCTGAGAATGCTCTCGCAGCTTGGGAAAGTTAGGCGCAGCTGTTGACCAGCTCTGCCCGTGGCCACAGGCTGCTTCTTCCACCTTCACTGTGGCAGAGCTTTTGCGGAGCAGAGACGGCATTCTTCAAGGGCGTGTTCTCCAAGGTGCTGTGAAACAGAGCCTAGCACGCTGTCTCGCTGATCCTGGCTTTCGGCAAGCAGGCGTGCCAGACCGCCGACATTCTGCACTCTGGCAGCCTAGTTGCCAGCTTTCGGCAGCTGCTGTCCTAGCAAGGAAGCTCAGGGAGTCAAAGCCAGTGCCGGGCGGCACCTTTCTGCTTTGCCCGCCTAAGCGGCGTCACGCTCCCTCGGATACTGTGTCCTTTCCCTCTGCACTGCGTCTGCCGAGGTGCTCTCTGCCTCTCGGAGCAGAAGGGCAAAGGACAATGTTTTCCACAGCAGGGTAGAAATGGCATTGCTAGCAGGAAAGCTAGATGCCTTGGAACTGTCCCCTTAGCCCTTGCCACTCACTTCAGGCTCGTACGCTGAGCAGAACAGCCTGCTGTTCTGAAGCTTCGCTGGCTGCCGTTCGTGCCCAGACGCCATTTCCTTCCCAAGGAGGCGAAGCGCCGTCTACTTCTCGCAGCGAGCACGCTGCTCCTGGCTTTCGCTTCTGCCGCAACGAGCTCGCTACGAGCACTTTTCTTCTCAACCCTCTAGACCATTGCGTTCTGCTTTTCTTGTCTCGTGAATGGAGACGGAAAGCTTCTCGGCTACAATCTCGCCCAGAACAACTGCGGCTACACATTAAGCTCGCCCGGAACGCCCTGCTGAAACTTGCCTTCTGGTACCCCATTCGCGGGGCAGCCGTCTTTCTTCGGCCACCTGCCAAGTGGCCCCATATCGCCGCGCTCGTTGCACTCCGCTTGTCAGATTGGCTTCCCGTGGCGCTGATTTCAGCCTGGCCAAATACTAGCGCTGCGGAGAGCTGTCTCGCAGACAATCATGTTCCAGCATAGAAATTTGTCCTGCAATGTTCCCCCCTCTTTTCCCGCATGGTGTTGCTCTGATGAATGCCTTGAGCATGGAACGACTTAAGCCAGCAAGTATTCCTCGCCGGCCACCGCTCGCTGTGCAAGAGGTATGCCGTGGAGCCTTTGAACGCTGCCAAGCAAAAAGCAGAGCAGTGACCATAAAAGCGAGGAGAGAGCATGCACGAAGCACACTAGTTCTGTCTAGTGCTTTCCGTGCAGAGAGGCGGCAAAGCTGAATGCCGTGCCAGAGCTTCACTTCTCGCTGGAGCACAGGAAGGCAAGAATGAAGAGGCAGAACACAGCCTTGGTTTCAGCAGCCTCCGGGACCGCAAAAGTTCAGCAATAGCTCTGTCAAAGCAAAACTCGGCTGAGAATGCTCTCGCAGCTTGGGAAAGTTAGGCGCAGCTGTTGACCAGCTCTGCCCGTGGCCACAGGCTGCTTCTTCCACCTTCACTGTGGCAGAGCTTTTGCGGAGCAGAGAGGGCATTCTTCAAGGGCGTGTTCTCCAAGGTGCTGTGAAACAGAGCCTAGCACGCTGTCTCGCTGATCCTGGCTTTCGGCAAGCAGGCGTGCCAGACCGCCGACATTCTGCACTCTGGCAGCCTAGTTGCCAGCTTTCGGCAGCTGCTGTCCTAGCAAGGAAGCTCAGGGAGTCAAAGCCAGTGCCGGGCGGCACCTTTCTGCTTTGCCCGCCTAAGCGGCGTCACGCTCCCTCGGGTACTGTGTCCTTTCCCTCTGCACTGCGTCTGCCGAGGTGCTCTCTGCCTCTCGGAGCAGAAGGGCAAAGGACAATGTTTTCCACAGCAGGGTAGAAACGGCATTGCTAGCAGGAAAGCTAGATGCCTTGGAACTGTCCCCTTAGCCCTTGCCACTCACTTCAGGCTCGTACGCTGAGCAGAACAGCCTGCTGTTCTGAAGCTTCGCTGGCTGCCTTTCGTGCCCAGACGCCATTTCCTTCCCAAGGAGGCGAAGCGCCGTCTACTTCTCGCAGCGAGCACGCTGCTCCTGGCTTTCGCTTCTGCCGCAACGAGCTCGCTACGAGCACTTTTCTTCTCAACCCTCTAGACCATTGCGTTCTGCTTTTCTTGTCTCGTGAATGGAGACGGAAAGCTTCTCGGCTACAATCTCGCCCAGAACAACTGCGGCTACACATTAAGCTCGCCCGGAACGCCCTGCTGAAACTTGCCTTCTGGCACCCCATTCGCGGGGCAGCCGTCTTTCTTCGGCCACCTGCCAAGTGGCCCCATATCGCCGCGCTCGTTGCACTCCGCTTGTCAGATTGGCTTCCCGTGGCGCTGATTTCAGCCTGGCCAAATACTAGCGCTGCGGAGAGCTGTCTCGCAGACAATCATGTTCCAGCATAGAAATTTGTCCTGCAATGTTCCCCCCTCTTTTCCCGCATGGTGTTGCTCTGATGAATGCCTTGAGCATGGAACGACTTAAGCCAGCAAGTATTCCTCGCCGGCCACCGCTCGCTGTGCAAGAGGTATGCCGTGGACCCTTTGAACGCTGCCAAGCAAAAAGCAGAGCAGTGACCATAAAAGCGAGGAGAGAGCATGCACGAAGCACACTAGTTCTGTCTAGTGCTTTCCGTGCAGAGAGGCGGCAAAGCTGAATGCCGTGCCAGAGCTTCACTTCTCGCTGGAGCACAGGAAGGCAAGAATGAAGAGGCAGAACACAGCCTTGGTTTCAGCAGCCTCCGGGACCGCAAAAGTTCAGCAATAGCTCTGTCAAAGCAGAACTCGGCTGAGAATGCTCTCGCGGCTTGGGAAAGTTAGGCGCAGCTGTTGACCAGCTCTGCCCGTGGCCACAGGCTGCTTCTTCCACCTTCACTGTGGCAGAGCTTTTGCGGAGCAGAGACGGCATTCTTCAAGGGCGTGTTCTCCAAGGTGCTGTGAAACAGAGCCTAGCACGCTGTCTCGCTGATCCTGGCTTTCGGCAAGCAGGCGTGCCAGACCGCCGACATTCTGCACTCTGGCAGCCTAGTTGCCAGCTTTCGGCAGCTGCTGTCCTAGCAAGGAAGCTCAGGGAGTCAAAGCCAGTGCCGGGCGGCACCTTTCTGCTTTGCCCGCCTAAGCGGCGTCACGCTCCCTCGGATACTGTGTCCTTTCCCTCTGCACTGCGTCTGCCGAGGTGCTCTCTGCCTCTCGGAGCAGAAGGGCAAAGGACAATGTTTTCCACAGCAGGGTAGAAATGGCATTGCTAGCAGGAAAGCTAGATGCCTTGGAACTGTCCCCTTAGCCCTTGCCACTCACTTCAGGCTCGTACGCTGAGCAGAACAGCCTGCTGTTCTGAAGCTTCGCTGGCTGCCGTTCGTGCCCAGACGCCATTTCCTTCCCAAGGAGGCGAAGCGCCGTCTACTTCTCGCAGCGAGCACGCTGCTCCTGGCTTTCGCTTCTGCCGCAACGAGCTCGCTACGAGCACTTTTCTTCTCAACCCTCTAGACCATTGCGTTCTGCTTTTCTTGTCTCGTGAATGGAGACGGAAAGCTTCTCGGCTACAATCTCGCCTAGAACAACTGCGGCTACACATTAAGCTCGCCCGGAACGCCCTGCTGAAACTTGCCTTCTGGCACCCCATTCGCGGGAAGCCGTCTTTCTTCGGCCACCTGCCAAGTGGCCCCATATCGCCGCGCTCGTTGCACTCCGCTTGTCAGATTGGCTTCCCGTGGCGCTGATTTCAGCCTGGCCAAATACTAGCGCTGCGGAGAGCTGTCTCGCAGACAATCATGTTCCAGCATAGAAATTTGTCCTGCAATGTTCCCCCCTCTTTTCCCGCATGGTGTTGCTCTGATGAATGCCTTGAGCATGGAACGACTTAAGCCAGCAAGTATTCCTCGCCGGCCACCGCTCGCTGTGCAAGAGGTATGCCGTGGAGCCTTTGAACGCTGCCAAGCAAAAAGCAGAGCAGTGACCATAAAAGCGAGGAGAGAGCATGCACGAAGCACACTAGTTCTGTCTAGTGCTTTCCGTGCAGAGAGGCGGCAAAGCTGAATGCCGTGCCAGAGCTTCACTTCTCGCTGGAGCACAGGAAGGCAAGAATGAAGAGGCAGAACACAGCCTTGGTTTCAGCAGCCTCCGGGACCGCAAAAGTTCAGCAATAGCTCTGTCAAAGCAGAACTCGGCTGAGAATGCTCTCGCAGCTTGGGAAAGTTAGGCGCAGCTGTTGACCAGCTCTGCCCGTGGCCACAGGCTGCTTCTTCCACCTTCACTGTGGCAGAGCTTTTGCGGAGCAGAGACGGCATTCTTCAAGGGCGTGTTCTCCAAGGTGCTGTGAAACAGAGCCTAGCACGCTGTCTCGCTGATCCTGGCTTTCGGCAAGCAGGCGTGCCAGACCGCCGACATTCTGCACTCTGGCAGCCTAGTTGCCAGCTTTCGGCAGCTGCTGTCCTAGCAAGGAAGCTCAGGGAGTCAAAGCCAGTGCCGGGCGGCACCTTTCTGCTTTGCCCGCCTAAGCGGCGTCACGCTCCCTCGGATACTGTGTCCTTTCCCTCTGCACTGCGTCTGCCGAGGTGCTCTCTGCCTCTCGGAGCAGAAGGGCAAAGGACAATGTTTTCCACAGCAGGGTAGAAATGGCATTGCTAGCAGGAAAGCTAGATGCCTTGGAACTGTCCCCTTAGCCCTTGCCACTCACTTCAGGCTCGTACGCTGAGCAGAACAGCCTGCTGTTCTGAAGCTTCGCTGGCTGCCGTTCGTGCCCAGACGCCATTTCCTTCCCAAGGAGGCGAAGCGCCGTCTACTTCTCGCAGCGAGCACGCTGCTCCTGGCTTTCGCTTCTGCCGCAACGAGCTCGCTACGAGCACTTTTCTTCTCAACCCTCTAGACCATTGCGTTCTGCTTTTCTTGTCTCGTGAATGGAGACGGAAAGCTTCTCGGCTACAATCTCGCCCAGAACAACTGCGGCTACACATTAAGCTCGCCCGGAACGCCCTGCTGAAACTTGCCTTCTGGCACCCCATTCGCGGGGCAGCCGTCTTTCTTCGGCCACCTGCCAAGTGGCCCCATATCGCCGCGCTCGTTGCACTCCGCTTGTCAGATTGGCTTCCCGTGGCGCTGATTTCAGCCTGGCCAAATACTAGCGCTGCGGAGAGCTGTCTCGCAGACAATCATGTTCCAGCATAGAAATTTGTCCTGCAATGTTCCCCCCTCTTTTCCCGCATGGTGTTGCTCTGATGAATGCCTTGAGCATGGAACGACTTAAGCCAGCAAGTATTCCTCGCCGGCCACCGCTCGCTGTGCAAGAGGTATGCCGTGGAGCCTTTGAACGCTGCCAAGCAAAAAGCAGAGCAGTGACCATAAAAGCGAGGAGAGAGCATGCACGAAGCACACTAGTTCTGTCTAGTGCTTTCCGTGCAGAGAGGCGGCAAAGCTGAATGCCGTGCCAGAGCTTCACTTCTCGCTGGAGCACAGGAAGGCAAGAATGAAGAGGCAGAACACAGCCTTGGTTTCAGCAGCCTCCGGGACCGCAAAAGTTCAGCAATAGCTCTGTCAAAGCAGAACTCGGCTGAGAATGCTCTCGCAGCTTGGGAAAGTTAGGCGCAGCTGTTGACCAGCTCTGCCCGTGGCCACAGGCTGCTTCTTCGACCTTCACTGTGGCAGAGCTTTTGCGGAGCAGAGACGGCATTCTTCAAGGGCGTGTTCTCCAAGGTGCTGTGAAACAGAGCCTAGCACGCTGTCTCGCTGATCCTGGCTTTCGGCAAGCAGGCGTGCCAGACCGCCGACATTCTGCACTCTGGCAGCCTAGTTGCCAGCTTTCGGCAGCTGCTGTCCTAGCAAGGAAGCTCAGGGAGTCAAAGCCAGTGCCGGGCGGCACCTTTCTGCTTTGCCCGCCTAAGCGGCGTCACGCTCCCTCGGATACTGTGTCCTTTCCCTCTGCACTGCGTCTGCCGAGGTGCTCTCTGCCTCTCGGAGCAGAAGGGCAAAGGACAATGTTTTCCACAGCAGGGTAGAAATGGCATTGCTAGCAGGAAAGCTAGATGCCTTGGAACTGTCCCCTTAGCCCTTGCCACTCACTTCAGGCTCGTACGCTGAGCAGAACAGCCTGCTGTTCTGAAGCTTCGCTGGCTGCCGTTCGTGCCCAGACGCCATTTCCTTCCCAAGGAGGCGAAGCGCCGTCTACTTCTCGCAGCGAGCACGCTGCTCCTGGCTTTCGCTTCTGCCGCAACGAGCTCGCTACGAGCACTTTTCTTCTCAACCCTCTAGACCATTGCGTTCTGCTTTTCTTGTCTCGTGAATGGAGACGGAAAGCTTCTCGGCTACAATCTCGCCTAGAACAACTGCGGCTACACATTAAGCTCGCCCGGAACGCCCTGCTGAAACTTGCCTTCTGGTACCCCATTCGCGGGGCAGCCGTCTTTCTTCGGCCACCTGCCAAGTGGCCCCATATCGCCGCGCTCGTTGCACTCCGCTTGTCAGATTGGCTTCCCGTGGCGCTGATTTCAGCCTGGCCAAATACTAGCGCTGCGGAGAGCTGTCTCGCAGACAATCATGTTCCAGCATAGAAATTTGTCCTGCAATGTTCCCCCCTCTTTTCCCCCATGGTGTTGCTCTGATGAATGCCTTGAGCATGGAACGACTTAAGCCAGCAAGTATTCCTCGCCGGCCACCGCTCGCTGTGCAAGAGGTATGCCGTGGAGCCTTTGAACGCTGCCAAGCAAAAAGCAGAGCAGTGACCATAAAAGCGAGGAGAGAGCATGCACGAAGCACACTAGTTCTGTCTAGTGCTTTCCGTGCAGAGAGGCGGCAAAGCTGAATGCCGTGCCAGAGCTTCACTTCTCGCTGGAGCACAGGAAGGCAAGAATGAAGAGGCAGAACACAGCCTTGGTTTCAGCAGCCTCCGGGACCGCAAAAGTTCAGCAATAGCTCTGTCAAAGCAGAACTCGGCTGAGAATGCTCTCGCAGCTTGGGAAAGTTAGGCGCAGCTGTTGACCAGCTCTGCCCGTGGCCACAGGCTGCTTCTTCCACCTTCACTGTGGCAGAGCTTTTGCGGAGCAGAGACGGCATTCTTCAAGGGCGTGTTCTCCAAGGTGCTGTGAAACAGAGCCTAGCACGCTGTCTCGCTGATCCTGGCTTTCGGCAAGCAGGCGTGCCAGACCGCCGACATTCTGCACTCTGGCAGCCTAGTTGCCAGCTTTCGGCAGCTGCTGTCCTAGCAAGGAAGCTCAGGGAGTCAAAGCCAGTGCCGGGCGGCACCTTTCTGCTTTGCCCGCCTAAGCGGCGTCACGCTCCCTCGGATACTGTGTCCTTTCCCTCTGCACTGCGTCTGCCGAGGTGCTCTCTGCCTCTCGGAGCAGAAGGGCAAAGGACAATGTTTTCCACAGCAGGGTAGAAACGGCATTGCTAGCAGGAAAGCTAGATGCCTTGGAACTGTCCCCTTAGCCCTTGCCACTCACTTCAGGCTCGTACGCTGAGCAGAACAGCCTGCTGTTCTGAAGCTTCGCTGGCTGCCGTTCGTGCCCAGACGCCATTTCCTTCCCAAGGAGGCGAAGCGCCGTCTACTTCTCGCAGCGAGCACGCTGCTCCTGGCTTTCGCTTCTGCCGCAACGAGCTCGCTACGAGCACTTTTCTTCTCAACCCTCTAGACCATTGCGTTCTGCTTTTCTTGTCTCGTGAATGGAGACGGAAAGCTTCTCGGCTACAATCTCGCCCAGAACAACTGCGGCTACACATTAAGCTCGCCCGGAACGCCCTGCTGAAACTTGCCTTCTGGCACCCCATTCGCGGGAAGCCGTCTTTCTTCGGCCACCTGCCAAGTGGCCCCATATCGCCGCGCTCGTTGCACTCCGCTTGTCAGATTGGCTTCCCGTGGCGCTGATTTCAGCCTGGCCAAATACTAGCGCTGCGGAGAGCTGTCTCGCAGACAATCATGTTCCAGCATAGAAATTTGTCCTGCAATGTTCCCCCCTCTTTTCCCCCATGGTGTTGCTCTGATGAATGCCTTGAGCATGGAACGACTTAAGCCAGCAAGTATTCCTCGCCGGCCACCGCTCGCTGTGCAAGAGGTATGCCGTGGAGCCTTTGAACGCTGCCAAGCAAAAAGCAGAGCAGTGACCATAAAAGCGAGGAGAGAGCATGCACGAAGCACACTAGTTCTGTCTAGTGCTTTCCGTGCAGAGAGGCGGCAAAGCTGAATGCCGTGCCAGAGCTTCACTTCTCGCTGGAGCACAGGAAGGCAAGAATGAAGAGGCAGAACACAGCCTTGGTTTCAGCAGCCTCCGGGACCGCAAAAGTTCAGCAATAGCTCTGTCAAAGCAGAACTCGGCTGAGAATGCTCTCGCAGCTTGGGAAAGTTAGGCGCAGCTGTTGACCAGCTCTGCCCGTGGCCACAGGCTGCTTCTTCGACCTTCACTGTGGCAGAGCTTTTGCGGAGCAGAGACGGCATTCTTCAAGGGCGTGTTCTCCAAGGTGCTGTGAAACAGAGCCTAGCACGCTGTCTCGCTGATCCTGGCTTTCGGCAAGCAGGCGTGCCAGACCGCCGACATTCTGCACTCTGGCAGCCTAGTTGCCAGCTTTCGGCAGCTGCTGTCCTAGCAAGGAAGCTCAGGGAGTCAAAGCCAGTGCCGGGCGGCACCTTTCTGCTTTGCCCGCCTAAGCGGCGTCACGCTCCCTCGGATACTGTGTCCTTTCCCTCTGCACTGCGTCTGCCGAGGTGCTCTCTGCCTCTCGGAGCAGAAGGGCAAAGGACAATGTTTTCCACAGCAGGGTAGAAATGGCATTGCTAGCAGGAAAGCTAGATGCCTTGGGACTGTCCCCTTAGCCCTTGCCACTCACTTCAGGCTCGTACGCTGAGCAGAACAGCCTGCTGTTCTGAAGCTTCGCTGGCTGCCGTTCGTGCCCAGACGCCATTTCCTTCCCAAGGAGGCGAAGCGCCGTCTACTTCTCGCAGCGAGCACGCTGCTCCTGGCTTTCGCTTCTGCCGCAACGAGCTCGCTACGAGCACTTTTCTTCTCAACCCTCTAGACCATTGCGTTCTGCTTTTCTTGTCTCGTGAATGGAGACGGAAAGCTTCTCGGCTACAATCTCGCCTAGAACAACTGCGGCTACACATTAAGCTCGCCCGGAACGCCCTGCTGAAACTTGCCTTCTGGCACCCCATTCGCGGGAAGCCGTCTTTCTTCGGCCACCTGCCAAGTGGCCCCATATCGCCGCGCTCGTTGCACTCCGCTTGTCAGATTGGCTTCCCGTGGCGCTGATTTCAGCCTGGCCAAATACTAGCGCTGCGGAGAGCTGTCTCGCAGACAATCATGTTCCAGCATAGAAATTTGTCCTGCAATGTTCCCCCCTCTTTTCCCCCATGGTGTTGCTCTGATGAATGCCTTGAGCATGGAACGACTTAAGCCAGCAAGTATTCCTCGCCGGCCACCGCTCGCTGTGCAAGAGGTATGCCGTGGAGCCTTTGAACGCTGCCAAGCAAAAAGCAGAGCAGTGACCATAAAAGCGAGGAGAGAGCATGCACGAAGCACACTAGTTCTGTCTAGTGCTTTCCGTGCAGAGAGGCGGCAAAGCTGAATGCCGTGCCAGAGCTTCACTTCTCGCTGGAGCACAGGAAGGCAAGAATGAAGAGGCAGAACACAGCCTTGGTTTCAGCAGCCTCCGGGACCGCAAAAGTTCAGCAATAGCTCTGTCAAAGCAGAACTCGGCTGAGAATGCTCTCGCAGCTTGGGAAAGTTAGGCGCAGCTGTTGACCAGCTCTGCCCGTGGCCACAGGCTGCTTCTTCCACCTTCACTGTGGCAGAGCTTTTGCGGAGCAGAGACGGCATTCTTCAAGGGCGTGTTCTCCAAGGTGCTGTGAAACAGAGCCTAGCACGCTGTCTCGCTGATCCTGGCTTTCGGCAAGCAGGCGTGCCAGACCGCCGACATTCTGCACTCTGGCAGCCTAGTTGCCAGCTTTCGGCAGCTGCTGTCCTAGCAAGGAAGCTCAGGGAGTCAAAGCCAGTGCCGGGCGGCACCTTTCTGCTTTGCCCGCCTAAGCGGCGTCACGCTCCCTCGGATACTGTGTCCTTTCCCTCTGCACTGCGTCTGCCGAGGTGCTCTCTGCCTCTCGGAGCAGAAGGGCAAAGGACAATGTTTTCCACAGCAGGGTAGAAATGGCATTGCTAGCAGGAAAGCTAGATGCCTTGGAACTGTCCCCTTAGCCCTTGCCACTCACTTCAGGCTCGTACGCTGAGCAGAACAGCCTGCTGTTCTGAAGCTTCGCTGGCTGCCGTTCGTGCCCAGACGCCATTTCCTTCCCAAGGAGGCGAAGCGCCGTCTACTTCTCGCAGCGAGCACGCTGCTCCTGGCTTTCGCTTCTGCCGCAACGAGCTCGCTACGAGCACTTTTCTTCTCAACCCTCTAGACCATTGCGTTCTGCTTTTCTTGTCTCGTGAATGGAGACGGAAAGCTTCTCGGCTACAATCTCGCCCAGAACAACTGCGGCTACACATTAAGCTCGCCCGGAACGCCCTGCTGAAACTTGCCTTCTGGTACCCCATTCGCGGGGCAGCCGTCTTTCTTCGGCCACCTGCCAAGTGGCCCCATATCGCCGCGCTCGTTGCACTCCGCTTGTCAGATTGGCTTCCCGTGGCGCTGATTTCAGCCTGGCCAAATACTAGCGCTGCGGAGAGCTGTCTCGCAGACAATCATGTTCCAGCATAGAAATTTGTCCTGCAATGTTCCCCCCTCTTTTCCCGCATGGTGTTGCTCTGATGAATGCCTTGAGCATGGAACGACTTAAGCCAGCAAGTATTCCTCGCCGGCCACCGCTCGCTGTGCAAGAGGTATGCCGTGGAGCCTTTGAACGCTGCCAAGCAAAAAGCAGAGCAGTGACCATAAAAGCGAGGAGAGAGCATGCACGAAGCACACTAGTTCTGTCTAGTGCTTTCCGTGCAGAGAGGCGGCAAAGCTGAATGCCGTGCCAGAGCTTCACTTCTCGCTGGAGCACAGGAAGGCAAGAATGAAGAGGCAGAACACAGCCTTGGTTTCAGCAGCCTCCGGGACCGCAAAAGTTCAGCAATAGCTCTGTCAAAGCAAAACTCGGCTGAGAATGCTCTCGCAGCTTGGGAAAGTTAGGCGCAGCTGTTGACCAGCTCTGCCCGTGGCCACAGGCTGCTTCTTCCACCTTCACTGTGGCAGAGCTTTTGCGGAGCAGAGAGGGCATTCTTCAAGGGCGTGTTCTCCAAGGTGCTGTGAAACAGAGCCTAGCACGCTGTCTCGCTGATCCTGGCTTTCGGCAAGCAGGCGTGCCAGACCGCCGACATTCTGCACTCTGGCAGCCTAGTTGCCAGCTTTCGGCAGCTGCTGTCCTAGCAAGGAAGCTCAGGGAGTCAAAGCCAGTGCCGGGCGGCACCTTTCTGCTTTGCCCGCCTAAGCGGCGTCACGCTCCCTCGGGTACTGTGTCCTTTCCCTCTGCACTGCGTCTGCCGAGGTGCTCTCTGCCTCTCGGAGCAGAAGGGCAAAGGACAATGTTTTCCACAGCAGGGTAGAAACGGCATTGCTAGCAGGAAAGCTAGATGCCTTGGAACTGTCCCCTTAGCCCTTGCCACTCACTTCAGGCTCGTACGCTGAGCAGAACAGCCTGCTGTTCTGAAGCTTCGCTGGCTGCCTTTCGTGCCCAGACGCCATTTCCTTCCCAAGGAGGCGAAGCGCCGTCTACTTCTCGCAGCGAGCACGCTGCTCCTGGCTTTCGCTTCTGCCGCAACGAGCTCGCTACGAGCACTTTTCTTCTCAACCCTCTAGACCATTGCGTTCTGCTTTTCTTGTCTCGTGAATGGAGACGGAAAGCTTCTCGGCTACAATCTCGCCCAGAACAACTGCGGCTACACATTAAGCTCGCCCGGAACGCCCTGCTGAAACTTGCCTTCTGGCACCCCATTCGCGGGGCAGCCGTCTTTCTTCGGCCACCTGCCAAGTGGCCCCATATCGCCGCGCTCGTTGCACTCCGCTTGTCAGATTGGCTTCCCGTGGCGCTGATTTCAGCCTGGCCAAATACTAGCGCTGCGGAGAGCTGTCTCGCAGACAATCATGTTCCAGCATAGAAATTTGTCCTGCAATGTTCCCCCCTCTTTTCCCGCATGGTGTTGCTCTGATGAATGCCTTGAGCATGGAACGACTTAAGCCAGCAAGTATTCCTCGCCGGCCACCGCTCGCTGTGCAAGAGGTATGCCGTGGACCCTTTGAACGCTGCCAAGCAAAAAGCAGAGCAGTGACCATAAAAGCGAGGAGAGAGCATGCACGAAGCACACTAGTTCTGTCTAGTGCTTTCCGTGCAGAGAGGCGGCAAAGCTGAATGCCGTGCCAGAGCTTCACTTCTCGCTGGAGCACAGGAAGGCAAGAATGAAGAGGCAGAACACAGCCTTGGTTTCAGCAGCCTCCGGGACCGCAAAAGTTCAGCAATAGCTCTGTCAAAGCAGAACTCGGCTGAGAATGCTCTCGCGGCTTGGGAAAGTTAGGCGCAGCTGTTGACCAGCTCTGCCCGTGGCCACAGGCTGCTTCTTCCACCTTCACTGTGGCAGAGCTTTTGCGGAGCAGAGACGGCATTCTTCAAGGGCGTGTTCTCCAAGGTGCTGTGAAACAGAGCCTAGCACGCTGTCTCGCTGATCCTGGCTTTCGGCAAGCAGGCGTGCCAGACCGCCGACATTCTGCACTCTGGCAGCCTAGTTGCCAGCTTTCGGCAGCTGCTGTCCTAGCAAGGAAGCTCAGGGAGTCAAAGCCAGTGCCGGGCGGCACCTTTCTGCTTTGCCCGCCTAAGCGGCGTCACGCTCCCTCGGATACTGTGTCCTTTCCCTCTGCACTGCGTCTGCCGAGGTGCTCTCTGCCTCTCGGAGCAGAAGGGCAAAGGACAATGTTTTCCACAGCAGGGTAGAAATGGCATTGCTAGCAGGAAAGCTAGATGCCTTGGAACTGTCCCCTTAGCCCTTGCCACTCACTTCAGGCTCGTACGCTGAGCAGAACAGCCTGCTGTTCTGAAGCTTCGCTGGCTGCCGTTCGTGCCCAGACGCCATTTCCTTCCCAAGGAGGCGAAGCGCCGTCTACTTCTCGCAGCGAGCACGCTGCTCCTGGCTTTCGCTTCTGCCGCAACGAGCTCGCTACGAGCACTTTTCTTCTCAACCCTCTAGACCATTGCGTTCTGCTTTTCTTGTCTCGTGAATGGAGACGGAAAGCTTCTCGGCTACAATCTCGCCTAGAACAACTGCGGCTACACATTAAGCTCGCCCGGAACGCCCTGCTGAAACTTGCCTTCTGGCACCCCATTCGCGGGAAGCCGTCTTTCTTCGGCCACCTGCCAAGTGGCCCCATATCGCCGCGCTCGTTGCACTCCGCTTGTCAGATTGGCTTCCCGTGGCGCTGATTTCAGCCTGGCCAAATACTAGCGCTGCGGAGAGCTGTCTCGCAGACAATCATGTTCCAGCATAGAAATTTGTCCTGCAATGTTCCCCCCTCTTTTCCCGCATGGTGTTGCTCTGATGAATGCCTTGAGCATGGAACGACTTAAGCCAGCAAGTATTCCTCGCCGGCCACCGCTCGCTGTGCAAGAGGTATGCCGTGGAGCCTTTGAACGCTGCCAAGCAAAAAGCAGAGCAGTGACCATAAAAGCGAGGAGAGAGCATGCACGAAGCACACTAGTTCTGTCTAGTGCTTTCCGTGCAGAGAGGCGGCAAAGCTGAATGCCGTGCCAGAGCTTCACTTCTCGCTGGAGCACAGGAAGGCAAGAATGAAGAGGCAGAACACAGCCTTGGTTTCAGCAGCCTCCGGGACCGCAAAAGTTCAGCAATAGCTCTGTCAAAGCAGAACTCGGCTGAGAATGCTCTCGCAGCTTGGGAAAGTTAGGCGCAGCTGTTGACCAGCTCTGCCCGTGGCCACAGGCTGCTTCTTCCACCTTCACTGTGGCAGAGCTTTTGCGGAGCAGAGACGGCATTCTTCAAGGGCGTGTTCTCCAAGGTGCTGTGAAACAGAGCCTAGCACGCTGTCTCGCTGATCCTGGCTTTCGGCAAGCAGGCGTGCCAGACCGCCGACATTCTGCACTCTGGCAGCCTAGTTGCCAGCTTTCGGCAGCTGCTGTCCTAGCAAGGAAGCTCAGGGAGTCAAAGCCAGTGCCGGGCGGCACCTTTCTGCTTTGCCCGCCTAAGCGGCGTCACGCTCCCTCGGATACTGTGTCCTTTCCCTCTGCACTGCGTCTGCCGAGGTGCTCTCTGCCTCTCGGAGCAGAAGGGCAAAGGACAATGTTTTCCACAGCAGGGTAGAAATGGCATTGCTAGCAGGAAAGCTAGATGCCTTGGAACTGTCCCCTTAGCCCTTGCCACTCACTTCAGGCTCGTACGCTGAGCAGAACAGCCTGCTGTTCTGAAGCTTCGCTGGCTGCCGTTCGTGCCCAGACGCCATTTCCTTCCCAAGGAGGCGAAGCGCCGTCTACTTCTCGCAGCGAGCACGCTGCTCCTGGCTTTCGCTTCTGCCGCAACGAGCTCGCTACGAGCACTTTTCTTCTCAACCCTCTAGACCATTGCGTTCTGCTTTTCTTGTCTCGTGAATGGAGACGGAAAGCTTCTCGGCTACAATCTCGCCCAGAACAACTGCGGCTACACATTAAGCTCGCCCGGAACGCCCTGCTGAAACTTGCCTTCTGGCACCCCATTCGCGGGGCAGCCGTCTTTCTTCGGCCACCTGCCAAGTGGCCCCATATCGCCGCGCTCGTTGCACTCCGCTTGTCAGATTGGCTTCCCGTGGCGCTGATTTCAGCCTGGCCAAATACTAGCGCTGCGGAGAGCTGTCTCGCAGACAATCATGTTCCAGCATAGAAATTTGTCCTGCAATGTTCCCCCCTCTTTTCCCGCATGGTGTTGCTCTGATGAATGCCTTGAGCATGGAACGACTTAAGCCAGCAAGTATTCCTCGCCGGCCACCGCTCGCTGTGCAAGAGGTATGCCGTGGAGCCTTTGAACGCTGCCAAGCAAAAAGCAGAGCAGTGACCATAAAAGCGAGGAGAGAGCATGCACGAAGCACACTAGTTCTGTCTAGTGCTTTCCGTGCAGAGAGGCGGCAAAGCTGAATGCCGTGCCAGAGCTTCACTTCTCGCTGGAGCACAGGAAGGCAAGAATGAAGAGGCAGAACACAGCCTTGGTTTCAGCAGCCTCCGGGACCGCAAAAGTTCAGCAATAGCTCTGTCAAAGCAGAACTCGGCTGAGAATGCTCTCGCAGCTTGGGAAAGTTAGGCGCAGCTGTTGACCAGCTCTGCCCGTGGCCACAGGCTGCTTCTTCCACCTTCACTGTGGCAGAGCTTTTGCGGAGCAGAGAGGGCATTCTTCAAGGGCGTGTTCTCCAAGGTGCTGTGAAACAGAGCCTAGCACGCTGTCTCGCTGATCCTGGCTTTCGGCAAGCAGGCGTGCCAGACCGCCGACATTCTGCACTCTGGCAGCCTAGTTGCCAGCTTTCGGCAGCTGCTGTCCTAGCAAGGAAGCTCAGGGAGTCAAAGCCAGTGCCGGGCGGCACCTTTCTGCTTTGCCCGCCTAAGCGGCGTCACGCTCCCTCGGATACTGTGTCCTTTCCCTCTGCACTGCGTCTGCCGAGGTGCTCTCTGCCTCTCGGAGCAGAAGGGCAAAGGACAATGTTATCCACAGCAGGGTAGAAACGGCATTGCTAGCAGGAAAGCTAGATGCCTTGGAACTGTCCCCTTAGCCCTTGCCACTCACTTCAGGCTCGTACGCTGAGCAGAACAGCCTGCTGTTCTGAAGCTTCGCTGGCTGCCGTTCGTGCCCAGACGCCATTTCCTTCCCAAGGAGGCGAAGCGCCGTCTACTTCTCGCAGCGAGCACGCTGCTCCTGGCTTTCGCTTCTGCCGCAACGAGCTCGCTACGAGCACTTTTCTTCTCAACCCTCTAGACCATTGCGTTCTGCTTTTCTTGTCTCGTGAATGGAGACGGAAAGCTTCTCGGCTACAATCTCGCCTAGAACAACTGCGGCTACACATTAAGCTCGCCCGGAACGCCCTGCTGAAACTTGCCTTCTGGCACCCCATTCGCGGGGCAGCCGTCTTTCTTCGGCCACCTGCCAAGTGGCCCCATATCGCCGCGCTCGTTGCACTCCGCTTGTCAGATTGGCTTCCCGTGGCGCTGATTTCAGCCTGGCCAAATACTAGCGCTGCGGAGAGCTGTCTCGCAGACAATCATGTTCCAGCATAGAAATTTGTCCTGCAATGTTCCCCCCTCTTTTCCCGCATGGTGTTGCTCTGATGAATGCCTTGAGCATGGAACGACTTAAGCCAGCAAGTATTCCTCGCCGGCCACCGCTCGCTGTGCAAGAGGTATGCCGTGGACCCTTTGAACGCTGCCAAGCAAAAAGCAGAGCAGTGACCATAAAAGCGAGGAGAGAGCATGCACGAAGCACACTAGTTCTGTCTAGTGCTTTCCGTGCAGAGAGGCGGCAAAGCTGAATGCCGTGCCAGAGCTTCACTTCTCGCTGGAGCACAGGAAGGCAAGAATGAAGAGGCAGAACACAGCCTTGGTTTCAGCAGCCTCCGGGACCGCAAAAGTTCAGCAATAGCTCTGTCAAACCAAAACTCGGCTGAGAATGCTCTCGCAGCTTGGGAAAGTTAGGCGCAGCTGTTGACCAGCTCTGCCCGTGGCCACAGGCTGCTTCTTCCACCTTCACTGTGGCAGAGCTTTTGCGGAGCAGAGACGGCATTCTTCAAGGGCGTGTTCTCCAAGGTGCTGTGAAACAGAGCCTAGCACGCTGTCTCGCTGATCCTGGCTTTCGGCAAGCAGGCGTGCCAGACCGCCGACATTCTGCACTCTGGCAGCCTAGTTGCCAGCTTTCGGCAGCTGCTGTCCTAGCAAGGAAGCTCAGGGAGTCAAAGCCAGTGCCGGGCGGCACCTTTCTGCTTTGCCCGCCTAAGCGGCGTCACGCTCCCTCGGGTACTGTGTCCTTTCCCTCTGCACTGCGTCTGCCGAGGTGCTCTCTGCCTCTCGGAGCAGAAGGGCAAAGGACAATGTTTTCCACAGCAGGGTAGAAACGGCATTGCTAGCAGGAAAGCTAGATGCCTTGGAACTGTCCCCTTAGCCCTTGCCACTCACTTCAGGCTCGTACGCTGAGCAGAACAGCCTGCTGTTCTGAAGCTTCGCTGGCTGCCTTTCGTGCCCAGACGCCATTTCCTTCCCAAGGAGGCGAAGCGCCGTCTACTTCTCGCAGCGAGCACGCTGCTCCTGGCTTTCGCTTCTGCCGCAACGAGCTCGCTACGAGCACTTTTCTTCTCAACCCTCTAGACCATTGCGTTCTGCTTTTCTTGTCTCGTGAATGGAGACGGAAAGCTTCTCGGCTACAATCTCGCCCAGAACAACTGCGGCTACACATTAAGCTCGCCCGGAACGCCCTGCTGAAACTTGCCTTCTGGCACCCCATTCGCGGGGCAGCCGTCTTTCTTCGGCCACCTGCCAAGTGGCCCCATATCGCCGCGCTCGTTGCACTCCGCTTGTCAGATTGGCTTCCCGTGGCGCTGATTTCAGCCTGGCCAAATACTAGCGCTGCGGAGAGCTGTCTCGCAGACAATCATGTTCCAGCATAGAAATTTGTCCTGCAATGTTCCCCCCTCTTTTCCCCCATGGTGTTGCTCTGATGAATGCCTTGAGCATGGAACGACTTAAGCCAGCAAGTATTCCTCGCCGGCCACCGCTCGCTGTGCAAGAGGTATGCCGTGGAGCCTTTGAACGCTGCCAAGCAAAAAGCAGAGCAGTGACCATAAAAGCGAGGAGAGAGCATGCACGAAGCACACTAGTTCTGTCTAGTGCTTTCCGTGCAGAGAGGCGGCAAAGCTGAATGCCGTGCCAGAGCTTCACTTCTCGCTGGAGCACAGGAAGGCAAGAATGAAGAGGCAGAACACAGCCTTGGTTTCAGCAGCCTCCGGGACCGCAAAAGTTCAGCAATAGCTCTGTCAAACCAAAACTCGGCTGAGAATGCTCTCGCAGCTTGGGAAAGTTAGGCGCAGCTGTTGACCAGCTCTGCCCGTGGCCACAGGCTGCTTCTTCCACCTTCACTGTGGCAGAGCTTTTGCGGAGCAGAGACGGCATTCTTCAAGGGCGTGTTCTCCAAGGTGCTGTGAAACAGAGCCTAGCACGCTGTCTCGCTGATCCTGGCTTTCGGCAAGCAGGCGTGCCAGACCGCCGACATTCTGCACTCTGGCAGCCTAGTTGCCAGCTTTCGGCAGCTGCTGTCCTAGCAAGGAAGCTCAGGGAGTCAAAGCCAGTGCCGGGCGGCACCTTTCTGCTTTGCCCGCCTAAGCGGCGTCACGCTCCCTCGGGTACTGTGTCCTTTCCCTCTGCACTGCGTCTGCCGAGGTGCTCTCTGCCTCTCGGAGCAGAAGGGCAAAGGACAATGTTTTCCACAGCAGGGTAGAAACGGCATTGCTAGCAGGAAAGCTAGATGCCTTGGAACTGTCCCCTTAGCCCTTGCCACTCACTTCAGGCTCGTACGCTGAGCAGAACAGCCTGCTGTTCTGAAGCTTCGCTGGCTGCCTTTCGTGCCCAGACGCCATTTCCTTCCCAAGGAGGCGAAGCGCCGTCTACTTCTCGCAGCGAGCACGCTGCTCCTGGCTTTCGCTTCTGCCGCAACGAGCTCGCTACGAGCACTTTTCTTCTCAACCCTCTAGACCATTGCGTTCTGCTTTTCTTGTCTCGTGAATGGAGACGGAAAGCTTCTCGGCTACAATCTCGCCCAGAACAACTGCGGCTACACATTAAGCTCGCCCGGAACGCCCTGCTGAAACTTGCCTTCTGGCACCCCATTCGCGGGGCAGCCGTCTTTCTTCGGCCACCTGCCAAGTGGCCCCATATCGCCGCGCTCGTTGCACTCCGCTTGTCAGATTGGCTTCCCGTGGCGCTGATTTCAGCCTGGCCAAATACTAGCGCTGCGGAGAGCTGTCTCGCAGACAATCATGTTCCAGCATAGAAATTTGTCCTGCAATGTTCCCCCCTCTTTTCCCGCATGGTGTTGCTCTGATGAATGCCTTGAGCATGGAACGACTTAAGCCAGCAAGTATTCCTCGCCGGCCACCGCTCGCTGTGCAAGAGGTATGCCGTGGAGCCTTTGAACGCTGCCAAGCAAAAAGCAGAGCAGTGACCATAAAAGCGAGGAGAGAGCATGCACGAAGCACACTAGTTCTGTCTAGTGCTTTCCGTGCAGAGAGGCGGCAAAGCTGAATGCCGTGCCAGAGCTTCACTTCTCGCTGGAGCACAGGAAGGCAAGAATGAAGAGGCAGAACACAGCCTTGGTTTCAGCAGCCTCCGGGACCGCAAAAGTTCAGCAATAGCTCTGTCAAAGCAGAACTCGGCTGAGAATGCTCTCGCAGCTTGGGAAAGTTAGGCGCAGCTGTTGACCAGCTCTGCCCCTGGCCACAGGCTGCTTCTTCCACCTTCACTGTGGCAGAGCTTTTGCGGAGCAGAGAGGGCATTCTTCAAGGGCGTGTTCTCCAAGGTGCTGTGAAACAGAGCCTAGCACGCTGTCTCGCTGATCCTGGCTTTCGGCAAGCAGGCGTGCCAGACCGCCGACATTCTGCACTCTGGCAGCCTAGTTGCCAGCTTTCGGCAGCTGCTGTCCTAGCAAGGAAGCTCAGGGAGTCAAAGCCAGTGCCGGGCGGCACCTTTCTGCTTTGCCCGCCTAAGCGGCGTCACGCTCCCTCGGATACTGTGTCCTTTCCCTCTGCACTGCGTCTGCCGAGGTGCTCTCTGCCTCTCGGAGCAGAAGGGCAAAGGACAATGTTTTCCACAGCAGGGTAGAAACGGCATTGCTAGCAGGAAAGCTAGATGCCTTGGAACTGTCCCCTTAGCCCTTGCCACTCACTTCAGGCTCGTACGCTGAGCAGAACAGCCTGCTGTTCTGAAGCTTCGCTGGCTGCCGTTCGTGCCCAGACGCCATTTCCTTCCCAAGGAGGCGAAGCGCCGTCTACTTCTCGCAGCGAGCACGCTGCTCCTGGCTTTCGCTTCTGCCGCAACGAGCTCGCTACGAGCACTTTTCTTCTCAACCCTCTAGACCATTGCGTTCTGCTTTTCTTGTCTCGTGAATGGAGACGGAAAGCTTCTCGGCTACAATCTCGCCCAGAACAACTGCGGCTACACATTAAGCTCGCCCGGAACGCCCTGCTGAAACTTGCCTTCTGGCACCCCATTCGCGGGGCAGCCGTCTTTCTTCGGCCACCTGCCAAGTGGCCCCATATCGCCGCGCTCGTTGCACTCCGCTTGTCAGATTGGCTTCCCGTGGCGCTGATTTCAGCCTGGCCAAATACTAGCGCTGCGGAGAGCTGTCTCGCAGACAATCATGTTCCAGCATAGAAATTTGTCCTGCAATGTTCCCCCCTCTTTTCCCCCATGGTGTTGCTCTGATGAATGCCTTGAGCATGGAACGACTTAAGCCAGCAAGTATTCCTCGCCGGCCACCGCTCGCTGTGCAAGAGGTATGCCGTGGAGCCTTTGAACGCTGCCAAGCAAAAAGCAGAGCAGTGACCATAAAAGCGAGGAGAGAGCATGCACGAAGCACACTAGTTCTGTCTAGTGCTTTCCGTGCAGAGAGGCGGCAAAGCTGAATGCCGTGCCAGAGTTTCACTTCTCGCTGGAGCACAGGAAGGCAAGAATGAAGAGGCAGAACACAGCCTTGGTTTCAGCAGCCTCCGGGACCGCAAAAGTTCAGCAATAGCTCTGTCAAAGCAGAACTCGGCTGAGAATGCTCTCGCAGCTTGGGAAAGTTAGGCGCAGCTGTTGACCAGCTCTGCCCCTGGCCACAGGCTGCTTCTTCCACCTTCACTGTGGCAGAGCTTTTGCGGAGCAGAGAGGGCATTCTTCAAGGGCGTGTTCTCCAAGGTGCTGTGAAACAGAGCCTAGCACGCTGTCTCGCTGATCCTGGCTTTCGGCAAGCAGGCGTGCCAGACCGCCGACATTCTGCACTCTGGCAGCCTAGTTGCCAGCTTTCGGCAGCTGCTGTCCTAGCAAGGAAGCTCAGGGAGTCAAAGCCAGTGCCGGGCGGCACCTTTCTGCTTTGCCCGCCTAAGCGGCGTCACGCTCCCTCGGATACTGTGTCCTTTCCCTCTGCACTGCGTCTGCCGAGGTGCTCTCTGCCTCTCGGAGCAGAAGGGCAAAGGACAATGTTTTCCACAGCAGGGTAGAAACGGCATTGCTAGCAGGAAAGCTAGATGCCTTGGAACTGTCCCCTTAGCCCTTGCCACTCACTTCAGGCTCGTACGCTGAGCAGAACAGCCTGCTGTTCTGAAGCTTCGCTGGCTGCCGTTCGTGCCCAGACGCCATTTCCTTCCCAAGGAGGCGAAGCGCCGTCTACTTCTCGCAGCGAGCACGCTGCTCCTGGCTTTCGCTTCTGCCGCAACGAGCTCGCTACGAGCACTTTTCTTCTCAACCCTCTAGACCATTGCGTTCTGCTTTTCTTGTCTCGTGAATGGAGACGGAAAGCTTCTCGGCTACAATCTCGCCCAGAACAACTGCGGCTACACATTAAGCTCGCCCGGAACGCCCTGCTGAAACTTGCCTTCTGGCACCCCATTCGCGGGAAGCCGTCTTTCTTCGGCCACCTGCCAAGTGGCCCCATATCGCCGCGCTCGTTGCACTCCGCTTGTCAGATTGGCTTCCCGTGGCGCTGATTTCAGCCTGGCCAAATACTAGCGCTGCGGAGAGCTGTCTCGCAGACAATCATGTTCCAGCATAGAAATTTGTCCTGCAATGTTCCCCCCTCTTTTCCCCCATGGTGTTGCTCTGATGAATGCCTTGAGCATGGAACGACTTAAGCCAGCAAGTATTCCTCGCCGGCCACCGCTCGCTGTGCAAGAGGTATGCCGTGGAGCCTTTGAACGCTGCCAAGCAAAAAGCAGAGCAGTGACCATAAAAGCGAGGAGAGAGCATGCACGAAGCACACTAGTTCTGTCTAGTGCTTTCCGTGCAGAGAGGCGGCAAAGCTGAATGCCGTGCCAGAGCTTCACTTCTCGCTGGAGCACAGGAAGGCAAGAATGAAGAGGCAGAACACAGCCTTGGTTTCAGCAGCCTCCGGGACCGCAAAAGTTCAGCAATAGCTCTGTCAAAGCAGAACTCGGCTGAGAATGCTCTCGCAGCTTGGGAAAGTTAGGCGCAGCTGTTGACCAGCTCTGCCCGTGGCCACAGGCTGCTTCTTCGACCTTCACTGTGGCAGAGCTTTTGCGGAGCAGAGACGGCATTCTTCAAGGGCGTGTTCTCCAAGGTGCTGTGAAACAGAGCCTAGCACGCTGTCTCGCTGATCCTGGCTTTCGGCAAGCAGGCGTGCCAGACCGCCGACATTCTGCACTCTGGCAGCCTAGTTGCCAGCTTTCGGCAGCTGCTGTCCTAGCAAGGAAGCTCAGGGAGTCAAAGCCAGTGCCGGGCGGCACCTTTCTGCTTTGCCCGCCTAAGCGGCGTCACGCTCCCTCGGATACTGTGTCCTTTCCCTCTGCACTGCGTCTGCCGAGGTGCTCTCTGCCTCTCGGAGCAGAAGGGCAAAGGACAATGTTTTCCACAGCAGGGTAGAAATGGCATTGCTAGCAGGAAAGCTAGATGCCTTGGGACTGTCCCCTTAGCCCTTGCCACTCACTTCAGGCTCGTACGCTGAGCAGAACAGCCTGCTGTTCTGAAGCTTCGCTGGCTGCCGTTCGTGCCCAGACGCCATTTCCTTCCCAAGGAGGCGAAGCGCCGTCTACTTCTCGCAGCGAGCACGCTGCTCCTGGCTTTCGCTTCTGCCGCAACGAGCTCGCTACGAGCACTTTTCTTCTCAACCCTCTAGACCATTGCGTTCTGCTTTTCTTGTCTCGTGAATGGAGACGGAAAGCTTCTCGGCTACAATCTCGCCTAGAACAACTGCGGCTACACATTAAGCTCGCCCGGAACGCCCTGCTGAAACTTGCCTTCTGGCACCCCATTCGCGGGAAGCCGTCTTTCTTCGGCCACCTGCCAAGTGGCCCCATATCGCCGCGCTCGTTGCACTCCGCTTGTCAGATTGGCTTCCCGTGGCGCTGATTTCAGCCTGGCCAAATACTAGCGCTGCGGAGAGCTGTCTCGCAGACAATCATGTTCCAGCATAGAAATTTGTCCTGCAATGTTCCCCCCTCTTTTCCCGCATGGTGTTGCTCTGATGAATGCCTTGAGCATGGAACGACTTAAGCCAGCAAGTATTCCTCGCCGGCCACCGCTCGCTGTGCAAGAGGTATGCCGTGGAGCCTTTGAACGCTGCCAAGCAAAAAGCAGAGCAGTGACCATAAAAGCGAGGAGAGAGCATGCACGAAGCACACTAGTTCTGTCTAGTGCTTTCCGTGCAGAGAGGCGGCAAAGCTGAATGCCGTGCCAGAGCTTCACTTCTCGCTGGAGCACAGGAAGGCAAGAATGAAGAGGCAGAACACAGCCTTGGTTTCAGCAGCCTCCGGGACCGCAAAAGTTCAGCAATAGCTCTGTCAAAGCAGAACTCGGCTGAGAATGCTCTCGCAGCTTGGGAAAGTTAGGCGCAGCTGTTGACCAGCTCTGCCCGTGGCCACAGGCTGCTTCTTCCACCTTCACTGTGGCAGAGCTTTTGCGGAGCAGAGACGGCATTCTTCAAGGGCGTGTTCTCCAAGGTGCTGTGAAACAGAGCCTAGCACGCTGTCTCGCTGATCCTGGCTTTCGGCAAGCAGGCGTGCCAGACCGCCGACATTCTGCACTCTGGCAGCCTAGTTGCCAGCTTTCGGCAGCTGCTGTCCTAGCAAGGAAGCTCAGGGAGTCAAAGCCAGTGCCGGGCGGCACCTTTCTGCTTTGCCCGCCTAAGCGGCGTCACGCTCCCTCGGATACTGTGTCCTTTCCCTCTGCACTGCGTCTGCCGAGGTGCTCTCTGCCTCTCGGAGCAGAAGGGCAAAGGACAATGTTTTCCACAGCAGGGTAGAAACGGCATTGCTAGCAGGAAAGCTAGATGCCTTGGAACTGTCCCCTTAGCCCTTGCCACTCACTTCAGGCTCGTACGCTGAGCAGAACAGCCTGCTGTTCTGAAGCTTCGCTGGCTGCCGTTCGTGCCCAGACGCCATTTCCTTCCCAAGGAGGCGAAGCGCCGTCTACTTCTCGCAGCGAGCACGCTGCTCCTGGCTTTCGCTTCTGCCGCAACGAGCTCGCTACGAGCACTTTTCTTCTCAACCCTCTAGACCATTGCGTTCTGCTTTTCTTGTCTCGTGAATGGAGACGGAAAGCTTCTCGGCTACAATCTCGCCCAGAACAACTGCGGCTACACATTAAGCTCGCCCGGAACGCCCTGCTGAAACTTGCCTTCTGGCACCCCATTCGCGGGGCAGCCGTCTTTCTTCGGCCACCTGCCAAGTGGCCCCATATCGCCGCGCTCGTTGCACTCCGCTTGTCAGATTGGCTTCCCGTGGCGCTGATTTCAGCCTGGCCAAATACTAGCGCTGCGGAGAGCTGTCTCGCAGACAATCATGTTCCAGCATAGAAATTTGTCCTGCAATGTTCCCCCCTCTTTTCCCGCATGGTGTTGCTCTGATGAATGCCTTGAGCATGGAACGACTTAAGCCAGCAAGTATTCCTCGCCGGCCACCGCTCGCTGTGCAAGAGGTATGCCGTGGAGCCTTTGAACGCTGCCAAGCAAAAAGCAGAGCAGTGACCATAAAAGCGAGGAGAGAGCATGCACGAAGCACACTAGTTCTGTCTAGTGCTTTCCGTGCAGAGAGGCGGCAAAGCTGAATGCCGTGCCAGAGCTTCACTTCTCGCTGGAGCACAGGAAGGCAAGAATGAAGAGGCAGAACACAGCCTTGGTTTCAGCAGCCTCCGGGACCGCAAAAGTTCAGCAATAGCTCTGTCAAAGCAGAACTCGGCTGAGAATGCTCTCGCAGCTTGGGAAAGTTAGGCGCAGCTGTTGACCAGCTCTGCCCCTGGCCACAGGCTGCTTCTTCCACCTTCACTGTGGCAGAGCTTTTGCGGAGCAGAGAGGGCATTCTTCAAGGGCGTGTTCTCCAAGGTGCTGTGAAACAGAGCCTAGCACGCTGTCTCGCTGATCCTGGCTTTCGGCAAGCAGGCGTGCCAGACCGCCGACATTCTGCACTCTGGCAGCCTAGTTGCCAGCTTTCGGCAGCTGCTGTCCTAGCAAGGAAGCTCAGGGAGTCAAAGCCAGTGCCGGGCGGCACCTTTCTGCTTTGCCCGCCTAAGCGGCGTCACGCTCCCTCGGATACTGTGTCCTTTCCCTCTGCACTGCGTCTGCCGAGGTGCTCTCTGCCTCTCGGAGCAGAAGGGCAAAGGACAATGTTTTCCACAGCAGGGTAGAAACGGCATTGCTAGCAGGAAAGCTAGATGCCTTGGAACTGTCCCCTTAGCCCTTGCCACTCACTTCAGGCTCGTACGCTGAGCAGAACAGCCTGCTGTTCTGAAGCTTCGCTGGCTGCCGTTCGTGCCCAGACGCCATTTCCTTCCCAAGGAGGCGAAGCGCCGTCTACTTCTCGCAGCGAGCACGCTGCTCCTGGCTTTCGCTTCTGCCGCAACGAGCTCGCTACGAGCACTTTTCTTCTCAACCCTCTAGACCATTGCGTTCTGCTTTTCTTGTCTCGTGAATGGAGACGGAAAGCTTCTCGGCTACAATCTCGCCCAGAACAACTGCGGCTACACATTAAGCTCGCCCGGAACGCCCTGCTGAAACTTGCCTTCTGGCACCCCATTCGCGGGGCAGCCGTCTTTCTTCGGCCACCTGCCAAGTGGCCCCATATCGCCGCGCTCGTTGCACTCCGCTTGTCAGATTGGCTTCCCGTGGCGCTGATTTCAGCCTGGCCAAATACTAGCGCTGCGGAGAGCTGTCTCGCAGACAATCATGTTCCAGCATAGAAATTTGTCCTGCAATGTTCCCCCCTCTTTTCCCGCATGGTGTTGCTCTGATGAATGCCTTGAGCATGGAACGACTTAAGCCAGCAAGTATTCCTCGCCGGCCACCGCTCGCTGTGCAAGAGGTATGCCGTGGAGCCTTTGAACGCTGCCAAGCAAAAAGCAGAGCAGTGACCATAAAAGCGAGGAGAGAGCATGCACGAAGCACACTAGTTCTGTCTAGTGCTTTCCGTGCAGAGAGGCGGCAAAGCTGAATGCCGTGCCAGAGCTTCACTTCTCGCTGGAGCACAGGAAGGCAAGAATGAAGAGGCAGAACACAGCCTTGGTTTCAGCAGCCTCCGGGACCGCAAAAGTTCAGCAATAGCTCTGTCAAAGCAGAACTCGGCTGAGAATGCTCTCGCAGCTTGGGAAAGTTAGGCGCAGCTGTTGACCAGCTCTGCCCGTGGCCACAGGCTGCTTCTTCGACCTTCACTGTGGCAGAGCTTTTGCGGAGCAGAGACGGCATTCTTCAAGGGCGTGTTCTCCAAGGTGCTGTGAAACAGAGCCTAGCACGCTGTCTCGCTGATCCTGGCTTTCGGCAAGCAGGCGTGCCAGACCGCCGACATTCTGCACTCTGGCAGCCTAGTTGCCAGCTTTCGGCAGCTGCTGTCCTAGCAAGGAAGCTCAGGGAGTCAAAGCCAGTGCCGGGCGGCACCTTTCTGCTTTGCCCGCCTAAGCGGCGTCACGCTCCCTCGGATACTGTGTCCTTTCCCTCTGCACTGCGTCTGCCGAGGTGCTCTCTGCCTCTCGGAGCAGAAGGGCAAAGGACAATGTTTTCCACAGCAGGGTAGAAATGGCATTGCTAGCAGGAAAGCTAGATGCCTTGGAACTGTCCCCTTAGCCCTTGCCACTCACTTCAGGCTCGTACGCTGAGCAGAACAGCCTGCTGTTCTGAAGCTTCGCTGGCTGCCGTTCGTGCCCAGACGCCATTTCCTTCCCAAGGAGGCGAAGCGCCGTCTACTTCTCGCAGCGAGCACGCTGCTCCTGGCTTTCGCTTCTGCCGCAACGAGCTCGCTACGAGCACTTTTCTTCTCAACCCTCTAGACCATTGCGTTCTGCTTTTCTTGTCTCGTGAATGGAGACGGAAAGCTTCTCGGCTACAATCTCGCCTAGAACAACTGCGGCTACACATTAAGCTCGCCCGGAACGCCCTGCTGAAACTTGCCTTCTGGCACCCCATTCGCGGGAAGCCGTCTTTCTTCGGCCACCTGCCAAGTGGCCCCATATCGCCGCGCTCGTTGCACTCCGCTTGTCAGATTGGCTTCCCGTGGCGCTGATTTCAGCCTGGCCAAATACTAGCGCTGCGGAGAGCTGTCTCGCAGACAATCATGTTCCAGCATAGAAATTTGTCCTGCAATGTTCCCCCCTCTTTTCCCCCATGGTGTTGCTCTGATGAATGCCTTGAGCATGGAACGACTTAAGCCAGCAAGTATTCCTCGCCGGCCACCGCTCGCTGTGCAAGAGGTATGCCGTGGAGCCTTTGAACGCTGCCAAGCAAAAAGCAGAGCAGTGACCATAAAAGCGAGGAGAGAGCATGCACGAAGCACACTAGTTCTGTCTAGTGCTTTCCGTGCAGAGAGGCGGCAAAGCTGAATGCCGTGCCAGAGCTTCACTTCTCGCTGGAGCACAGGAAGGCAAGAATGAAGAGGCAGAACACAGCCTTGGTTTCAGCAGCCTCCGGGACCGCAAAAGTTCAGCAATAGCTCTGTCAAAGCAGAACTCGGCTGAGAATGCTCTCGCAGCTTGGGAAAGTTAGGCGCAGCTGTTGACCAGCTCTGCCCGTGGCCACAGGCTGCTTCTTCCACCTTCACTGTGGCAGAGCTTTTGCGGAGCAGAGACGGCATTCTTCAAGGGCGTGTTCTCCAAGGTGCTGTGAAACAGAGCCTAGCACGCTGTCTCGCTGATCCTGGCTTTCGGCAAGCAGGCGTGCCAGACCGCCGACATTCTGCACTCTGGCAGCCTAGTTGCCAGCTTTCGGCAGCTGCTGTCCTAGCAAGGAAGCTCAGGGAGTCAAAGCCAGTGCCGGGCGGCACCTTTCTGCTTTGCCCGCCTAAGCGGCGTCACGCTCCCTCGGATACTGTGTCCTTTCCCTCTGCACTGCGTCTGCCGAGGTGCTCTCTGCCTCTCGGAGCAGAAGGGCAAAGGACAATGTTTTCCACAGCAGGGTAGAAACGGCATTGCTAGCAGGAAAGCTAGATGCCTTGGAACTGTCCCCTTAGCCCTTGCCACTCACTTCAGGCTCGTACGCTGAGCAGAACAGCCTGCTGTTCTGAAGCTTCGCTGGCTGCCGTTCGTGCCCAGACGCCATTTCCTTCCCAAGGAGGCGAAGCGCCGTCTACTTCTCGCAGCGAGCACGCTGCTCCTGGCTTTCGCTTCTGCCGCAACGAGCTCGCTACGAGCACTTTTCTTCTCAACCCTCTAGACCATTGCGTTCTGCTTTTCTTGTCTCGTGAATGGAGACGGAAAGCTTCTCGGCTACAATCTCGCCCAGAACAACTGCGGCTACACATTAAGCTCGCCCGGAACGCCCTGCTGAAACTTGCCTTCTGGCACCCCATTCGCGGGAAGCCGTCTTTCTTCGGCCACCTGCCAAGTGGCCCCATATCGCCGCGCTCGTTGCACTCCGCTTGTCAGATTGGCTTCCCGTGGCGCTGATTTCAGCCTGGCCAAATACTAGCGCTGCGGAGAGCTGTCTCGCAGACAATCATGTTCCAGCATAGAAATTTGTCCTGCAATGTTCCCCCCTCTTTTCCCCCATGGTGTTGCTCTGATGAATGCCTTGAGCATGGAACGACTTAAGCCAGCAAGTATTCCTCGCCGGCCACCGCTCGCTGTGCAAGAGGTATGCCGTGGAGCCTTTGAACGCTGCCAAGCAAAAAGCAGAGCAGTGACCATAAAAGCGAGGAGAGAGCATGCACGAAGCACACTAGTTCTGTCTAGTGCTTTCCGTGCAGAGAGGCGGCAAAGCTGAATGCCGTGCCAGAGCTTCACTTCTCGCTGGAGCACAGGAAGGCAAGAATGAAGAGGCAGAACACAGCCTTGGTTTCAGCAGCCTCCGGGACCGCAAAAGTTCAGCAATAGCTCTGTCAAAGCAGAACTCGGCTGAGAATGCTCTCGCAGCTTGGGAAAGTTAGGCGCAGCTGTTGACCAGCTCTGCCCGTGGCCACAGGCTGCTTCTTCCACCTTCACTGTGGCAGAGCTTTTGCGGAGCAGAGACGGCATTCTTCAAGGGCGTGTTCTCCAAGGTGCTGTGAAACAGAGCCTAGCACGCTGTCTCGCTGATCCTGGCTTTCGGCAAGCAGGCGTGCCAGACCGCCGACATTCTGCACTCTGGCAGCCTAGTTGCCAGCTTTCGGCAGCTGCTGTCCTAGCAAGGAAGCTCAGGGAGTCAAAGCCAGTGCCGGGCGGCACCTTTCTGCTTTGCCCGCCTAAGCGGCGTCACGCTCCCTCGGATACTGTGTCCTTTCCCTCTGCACTGCGTCTGCCGAGGTGCTCTCTGCCTCTCGGAGCAGAAGGGCAAAGGACAATGTTTTCCACAGCAGGGTAGAAACGGCATTGCTAGCAGGAAAGCTAGATGCCTTGGAACTGTCCCCTTAGCCCTTGCCACTCACTTCAGGCTCGTACGCTGAGCAGAACAGCCTGCTGTTCTGAAGCTTCGCTGGCTGCCGTTCGTGCCCAGACGCCATTTCCTTCCCAAGGAGGCGAAGCGCCGTCTACTTCTCGCAGCGAGCACGCTGCTCCTGGCTTTCGCTTCTGCCGCAACGAGCTCGCTACGAGCACTTTTCTTCTCAACCCTCTAGACCATTGCGTTCTGCTTTTCTTGTCTCGTGAATGGAGACGGAAAGCTTCTCGGCTACAATCTCGCCCAGAACAACTGCGGCTACACATTAAGCTCGCCCGGAACGCCCTGCTGAAACTTGCCTTCTGGCACCCCATTCGCGGGGCAGCCGTCTTTCTTCGGCCACCTGCCAAGTGGCCCCATATCGCCGCGCTCGTTGCACTCCGCTTGTCAGATTGGCTTCCCGTGGCGCTGATTTCAGCCTGGCCAAATACTAGCGCTGCGGAGAGCTGTCTCGCAGACAATCATGTTCCAGCATAGAAATTTGTCCTGCAATGTTCCCCCCTCTTTTCCCCCATGGTGTTGCTCTGATGAATGCCTTGAGCATGGAACGACTTAAGCCAGCAAGTATTCCTCGCCGGCCACCGCTCGCTGTGCAAGAGGTATGCCGTGGAGCCTTTGAACGCTGCCAAGCAAAAAGCAGAGCAGTGACCATAAAAGCGAGGAGAGAGCATGCACGAAGCACACTAGTTCTGTCTAGTGCTTTCCGTGCAGAGAGGCGGCAAAGCTGAATGCCGTGCCAGAGCTTCACTTCTCGCTGGAGCACAGGAAGGCAAGAATGAAGAGGCAGAACACAGCCTTGGTTTCAGCAGCCTCCGGGACCGCAAAAGTTCAGCAATAGCTCTGTCAAAGCAGAACTCGGCTGAGAATGCTCTCGCAGCTTGGGAAAGTTAGGCGCAGCTGTTGACCAGCTCTGCCCGTGGCCACAGGCTGCTTCTTCGACCTTCACTGTGGCAGAGCTTTTGCGGAGCAGAGACGGCATTCTTCAAGGGCGTGTTCTCCAAGGTGCTGTGAAACAGAGCCTAGCACGCTGTCTCGCTGATCCTGGCTTTCGGCAAGCAGGCGTGCCAGACCGCCGACATTCTGCACTCTGGCAGCCTAGTTGCCAGCTTTCGGCAGCTGCTGTCCTAGCAAGGAAGCTCAGGGAGTCAAAGCCAGTGCCGGGCGGCACCTTTCTGCTTTGCCCGCCTAAGCGGCGTCACGCTCCCTCGGATACTGTGTCCTTTCCCTCTGCACTGCGTCTGCCGAGGTGCTCTCTGCCTCTCGGAGCAGAAGGGCAAAGGACAATGTTTTCCACAGCAGGGTAGAAATGGCATTGCTAGCAGGAAAGCTAGATGCCTTGGAACTGTCCCCTTAGCCCTTGCCACTCACTTCAGGCTCGTACGCTGAGCAGAACAGCCTGCTGTTCTGAAGCTTCGCTGGCTGCCGTTCGTGCCCAGACGCCATTTCCTTCCCAAGGAGGCGAAGCGCCGTCTACTTCTCGCAGCGAGCACGCTGCTCCTGGCTTTCGCTTCTGCCGCAACGAGCTCGCTACGAGCACTTTTCTTCTCAACCCTCTAGACCATTGCGTTCTGCTTTTCTTGTCTCGTGAATGGAGACGGAAAGCTTCTCGGCTACAATCTCGCCCAGAACAACTGCGGCTACACATTAAGCTCGCCCGGAACGCCCTGCTGAAACTTGCCTTCTGGCACCCCATTCGCGGGGCAGCCGTCTTTCTTCGGCCACCTGCCAAGTGGCCCCATATCGCCGCGCTCGTTGCACTCCGCTTGTCAGATTGGCTTCCCGTGGCGCTGATTTCAGCCTGGCCAAATACTAGCGCTGCGGAGAGCTGTCTCGCAGACAATCATGTTCCAGCATAGAAATTTGTCCTGCAATGTTCCCCCCTCTTTTCCCGCATGGTGTTGCTCTGATGAATGCCTTGAGCATGGAACGACTTAAGCCAGCAAGTATTCCTCGCCGGCCACCGCTCGCTGTGCAAGAGGTATGCCGTGGAGCCTTTGAACGCTGCCAAGCAAAAAGCAGAGCAGTGACCATAAAAGCGAGGAGAGAGCATGCACGAAGCACACTAGTTCTGTCTAGTGCTTTCCGTGCAGAGAGGCGGCAAAGCTGAATGCCGTGCCAGAGCTTCACTTCTCGCTGGAGCACAGGAAGGCAAGAATGAAGAGGCAGAACACAGCCTTGGTTTCAGCAGCCTCCGGGACCGCAAAAGTTCAGCAATAGCTCTGTCAAAGCAAAACTCGGCTGAGAATGCTCTCGCAGCTTGGGAAAGTTAGGCGCAGCTGTTGACCAGCTCTGCCCGTGGCCACAGGCTGCTTCTTCCACCTTCACTGTGGCAGAGCTTTTGCGGAGCAGAGACGGCATTCTTCAAGGGCGTGTTCTCCAAGGTGCTGTGAAACAGAGCCTAGCACGCTGTCTCGCTGATCCTGGCTTTCGGCAAGCAGGCGTGCCAGACCGCCGACATTCTGCACTCTGGCAGCCTAGTTGCCAGCTTTCGGCAGCTGCTGTCCTAGCAAGGAAGCTCAGGGAGTCAAAGCCAGTGCCGGGCGGCACCTTTCTGCTTTGCCCGCCTAAGCGGCGTCACGCTCCCTCGGGTACTGTGTCCTTTCCCTCTGCACTGCGTCTGCCGAGGTGCTCTCTGCCTCTCGGAGCAGAAGGGCAAAGGACAATGTTTTCCACAGCAGGGTAGAAACGGCATTGCTAGCAGGAAAGCTAGATGCCTTGGAACTGTCCCCTTAGCCCTTGCCACTCACTTCAGGCTCGTACGCTGAGCAGAACAGCCTGCTGTTCTGAAGCTTCGCTGGCTGCCTTTCGTGCCCAGACGCCATTTCCTTCCCAAGGAGGCGAAGCGCCGTCTACTTCTCGCAGCGAGCACGCTGCTCCTGGCTTTCGCTTCTGCCGCAACGAGCTCGCTACGAGCACTTTTCTTCTCAACCCTCTAGACCATTGCGTTCTGCTTTTCTTGTCTCGTGAATGGAGACGGAAAGCTTCTCGGCTACAATCTCGCCCAGAACAACTGCGGCTACACATTAAGCTCGCCCGGAACGCCCTGCTGAAACTTGCCTTCTGGCACCCCATTCGCGGGGCAGCCGTCTTTCTTCGGCCACCTGCCAAGTGGCCCCATATCGCCGCGCTCGTTGCACTCCGCTTGTCAGATTGGCTTCCCGTGGCGCTGATTTCAGCCTGGCCAAATACTAGCGCTGCGGAGAGCTGTCTCGCAGACAATCATGTTCCAGCATAGAAATTTGTCCTGCAATGTTCCCCCCTCTTTTCCCGCATGGTGTTGCTCTGATGAATGCCTTGAGCATGGAACGACTTAAGCCAGCAAGTATTCCTCGCCGGCCACCGCTCGCTGTGCAAGAGGTATGCCGTGGACCCTTTGAACGCTGCCAAGCAAAAAGCAGAGCAGTGACCATAAAAGCGAGGAGAGAGCATGCACGAAGCACACTAGTTCTGTCTAGTGCTTTCCGTGCAGAGAGGCGGCAAAGCTGAATGCCGTGCCAGAGCTTCACTTCTCGCTGGAGCACAGGAAGGCAAGAATGAAGAGGCAGAACACAGCCTTGGTTTCAGCAGCCTCCGGGACCGCAAAAGTTCAGCAATAGCTCTGTCAAAGCAGAACTCGGCTGAGAATGCTCTCGCGGCTTGGGAAAGTTAGGCGCAGCTGTTGACCAGCTCTGCCCGTGGCCACAGGCTGCTTCTTCCACCTTCACTGTGGCAGAGCTTTTGCGGAGCAGAGACGGCATTCTTCAAGGGCGTGTTCTCCAAGGTGCTGTGAAACAGAGCCTAGCACGCTGTCTCGCTGATCCTGGCTTTCGGCAAGCAGGCGTGCCAGACCGCCGACATTCTGCACTCTGGCAGCCTAGTTGCCAGCTTTCGGCAGCTGCTGTCCTAGCAAGGAAGCTCAGGGAGTCAAAGCCAGTGCCGGGCGGCACCTTTCTGCTTTGCCCGCCTAAGCGGCGTCACGCTCCCTCGGATACTGTGTCCTTTCCCTCTGCACTGCGTCTGCCGAGGTGCTCTCTGCCTCTCGGAGCAGAAGGGCAAAGGACAATGTTTTCCACAGCAGGGTAGAAATGGCATTGCTAGCAGGAAAGCTAGATGCCTTGGAACTGTCCCCTTAGCCCTTGCCACTCACTTCAGGCTCGTACGCTGAGCAGAACAGCCTGCTGTTCTGAAGCTTCGCTGGCTGCCGTTCGTGCCCAGACGCCATTTCCTTCCCAAGGAGGCGAAGCGCCGTCTACTTCTCGCAGCGAGCACGCTGCTCCTGGCTTTCGCTTCTGCCGCAACGAGCTCGCTACGAGCACTTTTCTTCTCAACCCTCTAGACCATTGCGTTCTGCTTTTCTTGTCTCGTGAATGGAGACGGAAAGCTTCTCGGCTACAATCTCGCCTAGAACAACTGCGGCTACACATTAAGCTCGCCCGGAACGCCCTGCTGAAACTTGCCTTCTGGCACCCCATTCGCGGGAAGCCGTCTTTCTTCGGCCACCTGCCAAGTGGCCCCATATCGCCGCGCTCGTTGCACTCCGCTTGTCAGATTGGCTTCCCGTGGCGCTGATTTCAGCCTGGCCAAATACTAGCGCTGCGGAGAGCTGTCTCGCAGACAATCATGTTCCAGCATAGAAATTTGTCCTGCAATGTTCCCCCCTCTTTTCCCCCATGGTGTTGCTCTGATGAATGCCTTGAGCATGGAACGACTTAAGCCAGCAAGTATTCCTCGCCGGCCACCGCTCGCTGTGCAAGAGGTATGCCGTGGACCCTTTGAACGCTGCCAAGCAAAAAGCAGAGCAGTGACCATAAAAGCGAGGAGAGAGCATGCACGAAGCACACTAGTTCTGTCTAGTGCTTTCCGTGCAGAGAGGCGGCAAAGCTGAATGCCGTGCCAGAGCTTCACTTCTCGCTGGAGCACAGGAAGGCAAGAATGAAGAGGCAGAACACAGCCTTGGTTTCAGCAGCCTCCGGGACCGCAAAAGTTCAGCAATAGCTCTGTCAAAGCAGAACTCGGCTGAGAATGCTCTCGCAGCTTGGGAAAGTTAGGCGCAGCTGTTGACCAGCTCTGCCCGTGGCCACAGGCTGCTTCTTCCACCTTCACTGTGGCAGAGCTTTTGCGGAGCAGAGACGGCATTCTTCAAGGGCGTGTTCTCCAAGGTGCTGTGAAACAGAGCCTAGCACGCTGTCTCGCTGATCCTGGCTTTCGGCAAGCAGGCGTGCCAGACCGCCGACATTCTGCACTCTGGCAGCCTAGTTGCCAGCTTTCGGCAGCTGCTGTCCTAGCAAGGAAGCTCAGGGAGTCAAAGCCAGTGCCGGGCGGCACCTTTCTGCTTTGCCCGCCTAAGCGGCGTCACGCTCCCTCGGATACTGTGTCCTTTCCCTCTGCACTGCGTCTGCCGAGGTGCTCTCTGCCTCTCGGAGCAGAAGGGCAAAGGACAATGTTTTCCACAGCAGGGTAGAAATGGCATTGCTAGCAGGAAAGCTAGATGCCTTGGAACTGTCCCCTTAGCCCTTGCCACTCACTTCAGGCTCGTACGCTGAGCAGAACAGCCTGCTGTTCTGAAGCTTCGCTGGCTGCCGTTCGTGCCCAGACGCCATTTCCTTCCCAAGGAGGCGAAGCGCCGTCTACTTCTCGCAGCGAGCACGCTGCTCCTGGCTTTCGCTTCTGCCGCAACGAGCTCGCTACGAGCACTTTTCTTCTCAACCCTCTAGACCATTGCGTTCTGCTTTTCTTGTCTCGTGAATGGAGACGGAAAGCTTCTCGGCTACAATCTCGCCCAGAACAACTGCGGCTACACATTAAGCTCGCCCGGAACGCCCTGCTGAAACTTGCCTTCTGGCACCCCATTCGCGGGGCAGCCGTCTTTCTTCGGCCACCTGCCAAGTGGCCCCATATCGCCGCGCTCGTTGCACTCCGCTTGTCAGATTGGCTTCCCGTGGCGCTGATTTCAGCCTGGCCAAATACTAGCGCTGCGGAGAGCTGTCTCGCAGACAATCATGTTCCAGCATAGAAATTTGTCCTGCAATGTTCCCCCCTCTTTTCCCGCATGGTGTTGCTCTGATGAATGCCTTGAGCATGGAACGACTTAAGCCAGCAAGTATTCCTCGCCGGCCACCGCTCGCTGTGCAAGAGGTATGCCGTGGACCCTTTGAACGCTGCCAAGCAAAAAGCAGAGCAGTGACCATAAAAGCGAGGAGAGAGCATGCACGAAGCACACTAGTTCTGTCTAGTGCTTTCCGTGCAGAGAGGCGGCAAAGCTGAATGCCGTGCCAGAGCTTCACTTCTCGCTGGAGCACAGGAAGGCAAGAATGAAGAGGCAGAACACAGCCTTGGTTTCAGCAGCCTCCGGGACCGCAAAAGTTCAGCAATAGCTCTGTCAAAGCAGAACTCGGCTGAGAATGCTCTCGCGGCTTGGGAAAGTTAGGCGCAGCTGTTGACCAGCTCTGCCCGTGGCCACAGGCTGCTTCTTCCACCTTCACTGTGGCAGAGCTTTTGCGGAGCAGAGACGGCATTCTTCAAGGGCGTGTTCTCCAAGGTGCTGTGAAACAGAGCCTAGCACGCTGTCTCGCTGATCCTGGCTTTCGGCAAGCAGGCGTGCCAGACCGCCGACATTCTGCACTCTGGCAGCCTAGTTGCCAGCTTTCGGCAGCTGCTGTCCTAGCAAGGAAGCTCAGGGAGTCAAAGCCAGTGCCGGGCGGCACCTTTCTGCTTTGCCCGCCTAAGCGGCGTCACGCTCCCTCGGATACTGTGTCCTTTCCCTCTGCACTGCGTCTGCCGAGGTGCTCTCTGCCTCTCGGAGCAGAAGGGCAAAGGACAATGTTTTCCACAGCAGGGTAGAAATGGCATTGCTAGCAGGAAAGCTAGATGCCTTGGAACTGTCCCCTTAGCCCTTGCCACTCACTTCAGGCTCGTACGCTGAGCAGAACAGCCTGCTGTTCTGAAGCTTCGCTGGCTGCCGTTCGTGCCCAGACGCCATTTCCTTCCCAAGGAGGCGAAGCGCCGTCTACTTCTCGCAGCGAGCACGCTGCTCCTGGCTTTCGCTTCTGCCGCAACGAGCTCGCTACGAGCACTTTTCTTCTCAACCCTCTAGACCATTGCGTTCTGCTTTTCTTGTCTCGTGAATGGAGACGGAAAGCTTCTCGGCTACAATCTCGCCTAGAACAACTGCGGCTACACATTAAGCTCGCCCGGAACGCCCTGCTGAAACTTGCCTTCTGGCACCCCATTCGCGGGAAGCCGTCTTTCTTCGGCCACCTGCCAAGTGGCCCCATATCGCCGCGCTCGTTGCACTCCGCTTGTCAGATTGGCTTCCCGTGGCGCTGATTTCAGCCTGGCCAAATACTAGCGCTGCGGAGAGCTGTCTCGCAGACAATCATGTTCCAGCATAGAAATTTGTCCTGCAATGTTCCCCCCTCTTTTCCCCCATGGTGTTGCTCTGATGAATGCCTTGAGCATGGAACGACTTAAGCCAGCAAGTATTCCTCGCCGGCCACCGCTCGCTGTGCAAGAGGTATGCCGTGGACCCTTTGAACGCTGCCAAGCAAAAAGCAGAGCAGTGACCATAAAAGCGAGGAGAGAGCATGCACGAAGCACACTAGTTCTGTCTAGTGCTTTCCGTGCAGAGAGGCGGCAAAGCTGAATGCCGTGCCAGAGCTTCACTTCTCGCTGGAGCACAGGAAGGCAAGAATGAAGAGGCAGAACACAGCCTTGGTTTCAGCAGCCTCCGGGACCGCAAAAGTTCAGCAATAGCTCTGTCAAAGCAGAACTCGGCTGAGAATGCTCTCGCAGCTTGGGAAAGTTAGGCGCAGCTGTTGACCAGCTCTGCCCGTGGCCACAGGCTGCTTCTTCCACCTTCACTGTGGCAGAGCTTTTGCGGAGCAGAGACGGCATTCTTCAAGGGCGTGTTCTCCAAGGTGCTGTGAAACAGAGCCTAGCACGCTGTCTCGCTGATCCTGGCTTTCGGCAAGCAGGCGTGCCAGACCGCCGACATTCTGCACTCTGGCAGCCTAGTTGCCAGCTTTCGGCAGCTGCTGTCCTAGCAAGGAAGCTCAGGGAGTCAAAGCCAGTGCCGGGCGGCACCTTTCTGCTTTGCCCGCCTAAGCGGCGTCACGCTCCCTCGGATACTGTGTCCTTTCCCTCTGCACTGCGTCTGCCGAGGTGCTCTCTGCCTCTCGGAGCAGAAGGGCAAAGGACAATGTTTTCCACAGCAGGGTAGAAATGGCATTGCTAGCAGGAAAGCTAGATGCCTTGGAACTGTCCCCTTAGCCCTTGCCACTCACTTCAGGCTCGTACGCTGAGCAGAACAGCCTGCTGTTCTGAAGCTTCGCTGGCTGCCGTTCGTGCCCAGACGCCATTTCCTTCCCAAGGAGGCGAAGCGCCGTCTACTTCTCGCAGCGAGCACGCTGCTCCTGGCTTTCGCTTCTGCCGCAACGAGCTCGCTACGAGCACTTTTCTTCTCAACCCTCTAGACCATTGCGTTCTGCTTTTCTTGTCTCGTGAATGGAGACGGAAAGCTTCTCGGCTACAATCTCGCCCAGAACAACTGCGGCTACACATTAAGCTCGCCCGGAACGCCCTGCTGAAACTTGCCTTCTGGCACCCCATTCGCGGGGCAGCCGTCTTTCTTCGGCCACCTGCCAAGTGGCCCCATATCGCCGCGCTCGTTGCACTCCGCTTGTCAGATTGGCTTCCCGTGGCGCTGATTTCAGCCTGGCCAAATACTAGCGCTGCGGAGAGCTGTCTCGCAGACAATCATGTTCCAGCATAGAAATTTGTCCTGCAATGTTCCCCCCTCTTTTCCCGCATGGTGTTGCTCTGATGAATGCCTTGAGCATGGAACGACTTAAGCCAGCAAGTATTCCTCGCCGGCCACCGCTCGCTGTGCAAGAGGTATGCCGTGGAGCCTTTGAACGCTGCCAAGCAAAAAGCAGAGCAGTGACCATAAAAGCGAGGAGAGAGCATGCACGAAGCACACTAGTTCTGTCTAGTGCTTTCCGTGCAGAGAGGCGGCAAAGCTGAATGCCGTGCCAGAGCTTCACTTCTCGCTGGAGCACAGGAAGGCAAGAATGAAGAGGCAGAACACAGCCTTGGTTTCAGCAGCCTCCGGGACCGCAAAAGTTCAGCAATAGCTCTGTCAAAGCAGAACTCGGCTGAGAATGCTCTCGCAGCTTGGGAAAGTTAGGCGCAGCTGTTGACCAGCTCTGCCCGTGGCCACAGGCTGCTTCTTCCACCTTCACTGTGGCAGAGCTTTTGCGGAGCAGAGAGGGCATTCTTCAAGGGCGTGTTCTCCAAGGTGCTGTGAAACAGAGCCTAGCACGCTGTCTCGCTGATCCTGGCTTTCGGCAAGCAGGCGTGCCAGACCGCCGACATTCTGCACTCTGGCAGCCTAGTTGCCAGCTTTCGGCAGCTGCTGTCCTAGCAAGGAAGCTCAGGGAGTCAAAGCCAGTGCCGGGCGGCACCTTTCTGCTTTGCCCGCCTAAGCGGCGTCACGCTCCCTCGGATACTGTGTCCTTTCCCTCTGCACTGCGTCTGCCGAGGTGCTCTCTGCCTCTCGGAGCAGAAGGGCAAAGGACAATGTTATCCACAGCAGGGTAGAAACGGCATTGCTAGCAGGAAAGCTAGATGCCTTGGAACTGTCCCCTTAGCCCTTGCCACTCACTTCAGGCTCGTACGCTGAGCAGAACAGCCTGCTGTTCTGAAGCTTCGCTGGCTGCCGTTCGTGCCCAGACGCCATTTCCTTCCCAAGGAGGCGAAGCGCCGTCTACTTCTCGCAGCGAGCACGCTGCTCCTGGCTTTCGCTTCTGCCGCAACGAGCTCGCTACGAGCACTTTTCTTCTCAACCCTCTAGACCATTGCGTTCTGCTTTTCTTGTCTCGTGAATGGAGACGGAAAGCTTCTCGGCTACAATCTCGCCTAGAACAACTGCGGCTACACATTAAGCTCGCCCGGAACGCCCTGCTGAAACTTGCCTTCTGGCAACCCATTCGCGGGGCAGCCGTCTTTCTTCGGCCACCTGCCAAGTGGCCCCATATCGCCGCGCTCGTTGCACTCCGCTTGTCAGATTGGCTTCCCGTGGCGCTGATTTCAGCCTGGCCAAATACTAGCGCTGCGGAGAGCTGTCTCGCAGACAATCATGTTCCAGCATAGAAATTTGTCCTGCAATGTTCCCCCCTCTTTTCCCGCATGGTGTTGCTCTGATGAATGCCTTGAGCATGGAACGACTTAAGCCAGCAAGTATTCCTCGCCGGCCACCGCTCGCTGTGCAAGAGGTATGCCGTGGACCCTTTGAACGCTGCCAAGCAAAAAGCAGAGCAGTGACCATAAAAGCGAGGAGAGAGCATGCACGAAGCACACTAGTTCTGTCTAGTGCTTTCCGTGCAGAGAGGCGGCAAAGCTGAATGCCGTGCCAGAGCTTCACTTCTCGCTGGAGCACAGGAAGGCAAGAATGAAGAGGCAGAACACAGCCTTGGTTTCAGCAGCCTCCGGGACCGCAAAAGTTCAGCAATAGCTCTGTCAAACCAAAACTCGGCTGAGAATGCTCTCGCAGCTTGGGAAAGTTAGGCGCAGCTGTTGACCAGCTCTGCCCGTGGCCACAGGCTGCTTCTTCCACCTTCACTGTGGCAGAGCTTTTGCGGAGCAGAGACGGCATTCTTCAAGGGCGTGTTCTCCAAGGTGCTGTGAAACAGAGCCTAGCACGCTGTCTCGCTGATCCTGGCTTTCGGCAAGCAGGCGTGCCAGACCGCCGACATTCTGCACTCTGGCAGCCTAGTTGCCAGCTTTCGGCAGCTGCTGTCCTAGCAAGGAAGCTCAGGGAGTCAAAGCCAGTGCCGGGCGGCACCTTTCTGCTTTGCCCGCCTAAGCGGCGTCACGCTCCCTCGGGTACTGTGTCCTTTCCCTCTGCACTGCGTCTGCCGAGGTGCTCTCTGCCTCTCGGAGCAGAAGGGCAAAGGACAATGTTTTCCACAGCAGGGTAGAAACGGCATTGCTAGCAGGAAAGCTAGATGCCTTGGAACTGTCCCCTTAGCCCTTGCCACTCACTTCAGGCTCGTACGCTGAGCAGAACAGCCTGCTGTTCTGAAGCTTCGCTGGCTGCCTTTCGTGCCCAGACGCCATTTCCTTCCCAAGGAGGCGAAGCGCCGTCTACTTCTCGCAGCGAGCACGCTGCTCCTGGCTTTCGCTTCTGCCGCAACGAGCTCGCTACGAGCACTTTTCTTCTCAACCCTCTAGACCATTGCGTTCTGCTTTTCTTGTCTCGTGAATGGAGACGGAAAGCTTCTCGGCTACAATCTCGCCCAGAACAACTGCGGCTACACATTAAGCTCGCCCGGAACGCCCTGCTGAAACTTGCCTTCTGGCACCCCATTCGCGGGGCAGCCGTCTTTCTTCGGCCACCTGCCAAGTGGCCCCATATCGCCGCGCTCGTTGCACTCCGCTTGTCAGATTGGCTTCCCGTGGCGCTGATTTCAGCCTGGCCAAATACTAGCGCTGCGGAGAGCTGTCTCGCAGACAATCATGTTCCAGCATAGAAATTTGTCCTGCAATGTTCCCCCCTCTTTTCCCGCATGGTGTTGCTCTGATGAATGCCTTGAGCATGGAACGACTTAAGCCAGCAAGTATTCCTCGCCGGCCACCGCTCGCTGTGCAAGAGGTATGCCGTGGACCCTTTGAACGCTGCCAAGCAAAAAGCAGAGCAGTGACCATAAAAGCGAGGAGAGAGCATGCACGAAGCACACTAGTTCTGTCTAGTGCTTTCCGTGCAGAGAGGCGGCAAAGCTGAATGCCGTGCCAGAGCTTCACTTCTCGCTGGAGCACAGGAAGGCAAGAATGAAGAGGCAGAACACAGCCTTGGTTTCAGCAGCCTCCGGGACCGCAAAAGTTCAGCAATAGCTCTGTCAAAGCAGAACTCGGCTGAGAATGCTCTCGCGGCTTGGGAAAGTTAGGCGCAGCTGTTGACCAGCTCTGCCCGTGGCCACAGGCTGCTTCTTCCACCTTCACTGTGGCAGAGCTTTTGCGGAGCAGAGACGGCATTCTTCAAGGGCGTGTTCTCCAAGGTGCTGTGAAACAGAGCCTAGCACGCTGTCTCGCTGATCCTGGCTTTCGGCAAGCAGGCGTGCCAGACCGCCGACATTCTGCACTCTGGCAGCCTAGTTGCCAGCTTTCGGCAGCTGCTGTCCTAGCAAGGAAGCTCAGGGAGTCAAAGCCAGTGCCGGGCGGCACCTTTCTGCTTTGCCCGCCTAAGCGGCGTCACGCTCCCTCGGATACTGTGTCCTTTCCCTCTGCACTGCGTCTGCCGAGGTGCTCTCTGCCTCTCGGAGCAGAAGGGCAAAGGACAATGTTTTCCACAGCAGGGTAGAAATGGCATTGCTAGCAGGAAAGCTAGATGCCTTGGAACTGTCCCCTTAGCCCTTGCCACTCACTTCAGGCTCGTACGCTGAGCAGAACAGCCTGCTGTTCTGAAGCTTCGCTGGCTGCCGTTCGTGCCCAGACGCCATTTCCTTCCCAAGGAGGCGAAGCGCCGTCTACTTCTCGCAGCGAGCACGCTGCTCCTGGCTTTCGCTTCTGCCGCAACGAGCTCGCTACGAGCACTTTTCTTCTCAACCCTCTAGACCATTGCGTTCTGCTTTTCTTGTCTCGTGAATGGAGACGGAAAGCTTCTCGGCTACAATCTCGCCCAGAACAACTGCGGCTACACATTAAGCTCGCCCGGAACGCCCTGCTGAAACTTGCCTTCTGGTACCCCATTCGCGGGGCAGCCGTCTTTCTTCGGCCACCTGCCAAGTGGCCCCATATCGCCGCGCTCGTTGCACTCCGCTTGTCAGATTGGCTTCCCGTGGCGCTGATTTCAGCCTGGCCAAATACTAGCGCTGCGGAGAGCTGTCTCGCAGACAATCATGTTCCAGCATAGAAATTTGTCCTGCAATGTTCCCCCCTCTTTTCCCGCATGGTGTTGCTCTGATGAATGCCTTGAGCATGGAACGACTTAAGCCAGCAAGTATTCCTCGCCGGCCACCGCTCGCTGTGCAAGAGGTATGCCGTGGACCCTTTGAACGCTGCCAAGCAAAAAGCAGAGCAGTGACCATAAAAGCGAGGAGAGAGCATGCACGAAGCACACTAGTTCTGTCTAGTGCTTTCCGTGCAGAGAGGCGGCAAAGCTGAATGCCGTGCCAGAGCTTCACTTCTCGCTGGAGCACAGGAAGGCAAGAATGAAGAGGCAGAACACAGCCTTGGTTTCAGCAGCCTCCGGGACCGCAAAAGTTCAGCAATAGCTCTGTCAAAGCAGAACTCGGCTGAGAATGCTCTCGCAGCTTGGGAAAGTTAGGCGCAGCTGTTGACCAGCTCTGCCCCTGGCCACAGGCTGCTTCTTCCACCTTCACTGTGGCAGAGCTTTTGCGGAGCAGAGAGGGCATTCTTCAAGGGCGTGTTCTCCAAGGTGCTGTGAAACAGAGCCTAGCACGCTGTCTCGCTGATCCTGGCTTTCGGCAAGCAGGCGTGCCAGACCGCCGACATTCTGCACTCTGGCAGCCTAGTTGCCAGCTTTCGGCAGCTGCTGTCCTAGCAAGGAAGCTCAGGGAGTCAAAGCCAGTGCCGGGCGGCACCTTTCTGCTTTGCCCGCCTAAGCGGCGTCACGCTCCCTCGGATACTGTGTCCTTTCCCTCTGCACTGCGTCTGCCGAGGTGCTCTCTGCCTCTCGGAGCAGAAGGGCAAAGGACAATGTTTTCCACAGCAGGGTAGAAACGGCATTGCTAGCAGGAAAGCTAGATGCCTTGGAACTGTCCCCTTAGCCCTTGCCACTCACTTCAGGCTCGTACGCTGAGCAGAACAGCCTGCTGTTCTGAAGCTTCGCTGGCTGCCGTTCGTGCCCAGACGCCATTTCCTTCCCAAGGAGGCGAAGCGCCGTCTACTTCTCGCAGCGAGCACGCTGCTCCTGGCTTTCGCTTCTGCCGCAACGAGCTCGCTACGAGCACTTTTCTTCTCAACCCTCTAGACCATTGCGTTCTGCTTTTCTTGTCTCGTGAATGGAGACGGAAAGCTTCTCGGCTACAATCTCGCCCAGAACAACTGCGGCTACACATTAAGCTCGCCCGGAACGCCCTGCTGAAACTTGCCTTCTGGCACCCCATTCGCGGGGCAGCCGTCTTTCTTCGGCCACCTGCCAAGTGGCCCCATATCGCCGCGCTCGTTGCACTCCGCTTGTCAGATTGGCTTCCCGTGGCGCTGATTTCAGCCTGGCCAAATACTAGCGCTGCGGAGAGCTGTCTCGCAGACAATCATGTTCCAGCATAGAAATTTGTCCTGCAATGTTCCCCCCTCTTTTCCCCCATGGTGTTGCTCTGATGAATGCCTTGAGCATGGAACGACTTAAGCCAGCAAGTATTCCTCGCCGGCCACCGCTCGCTGTGCAAGAGGTATGCCGTGGAGCCTTTGAACGCTGCCAAGCAAAAAGCAGAGCAGTGACCATAAAAGCGAGGAGAGAGCATGCACGAAGCACACTAGTTCTGTCTAGTGCTTTCCGTGCAGAGAGGCGGCAAAGCTGAATGCCGTGCCAGAGCTTCACTTCTCGCTGGAGCACAGGAAGGCAAGAATGAAGAGGCAGAACACAGCCTTGGTTTCAGCAGCCTCCGGGACCGCAAAAGTTCAGCAATAGCTCTGTCAAAGCAGAACTCGGCTGAGAATGCTCTCGCAGCTTGGGAAAGTTAGGCGCAGCTGTTGACCAGCTCTGCCCCTGGCCACAGGCTGCTTCTTCCACCTTCACTGTGGCAGAGCTTTTGCGGAGCAGAGAGGGCATTCTTCAAGGGCGTGTTCTCCAAGGTGCTGTGAAACAGAGCCTAGCACGCTGTCTCGCTGATCCTGGCTTTCGGCAAGCAGGCGTGCCAGACCGCCGACATTCTGCACTCTGGCAGCCTAGTTGCCAGCTTTCGGCAGCTGCTGTCCTAGCAAGGAAGCTCAGGGAGTCAAAGCCAGTGCCGGGCGGCACCTTTCTGCTTTGCCCGCCTAAGCGGCGTCACGCTCCCTCGGATACTGTGTCCTTTCCCTCTGCACTGCGTCTGCCGAGGTGCTCTCTGCCTCTCGGAGCAGAAGGGCAAAGGACAATGTTTTCCACAGCAGGGTAGAAACGGCATTGCTAGCAGGAAAGCTAGATGCCTTGGAACTGTCCCCTTAGCCCTTGCCACTCACTTCAGGCTCGTACGCTGAGCAGAACAGCCTGCTGTTCTGAAGCTTCGCTGGCTGCCGTTCGTGCCCAGACGCCATTTCCTTCCCAAGGAGGCGAAGCGCCGTCTACTTCTCGCAGCGAGCACGCTGCTCCTGGCTTTCGCTTCTGCCGCAACGAGCTCGCTACGAGCACTTTTCTTCTCAACCCTCTAGACCATTGCGTTCTGCTTTTCTTGTCTCGTGAATGGAGACGGAAAGCTTCTCGGCTACAATCTCGCCCAGAACAACTGCGGCTACACATTAAGCTCGCCCGGAACGCCCTGCTGAAACTTGCCTTCTGGCACCCCATTCGCGGGAAGCCGTCTTTCTTCGGCCACCTGCCAAGTGGCCCCATATCGCCGCGCTCGTTGCACTCCGCTTGTCAGATTGGCTTCCCGTGGCGCTGATTTCAGCCTGGCCAAATACTAGCGCTGCGGAGAGCTGTCTCGCAGACAATCATGTTCCAGCATAGAAATTTGTCCTGCAATGTTCCCCCCTCTTTTCCCGCATGGTGTTGCTCTGATGAATGCCTTGAGCATGGAACGACTTAAGCCAGCAAGTATTCCTCGCCGGCCACCGCTCGCTGTGCAAGAGGTATGCCGTGGAGCCTTTGAACGCTGCCAAGCAAAAAGCAGAGCAGTGACCATAAAAGCGAGGAGAGAGCATGCACGAAGCACACTAGTTCTGTCTAGTGCTTTCCGTGCAGAGAGGCGGCAAAGCTGAATGCCGTGCCAGAGCTTCACTTCTCGCTGGAGCACAGGAAGGCAAGAATGAAGAGGCAGAACACAGCCTTGGTTTCAGCAGCCTCCGGGACCGCAAAAGTTCAGCAATAGCTCTGTCAAAGCAGAACTCGGCTGAGAATGCTCTCGCAGCTTGGGAAAGTTAGGCGCAGCTGTTGACCAGCTCTGCCCGTGGCCACAGGCTGCTTCTTCGACCTTCACTGTGGCAGAGCTTTTGCGGAGCAGAGACGGCATTCTTCAAGGGCGTGTTCTCCAAGGTGCTGTGAAACAGAGCCTAGCACGCTGTCTCGCTGATCCTGGCTTTCGGCAAGCAGGCGTGCCAGACCGCCGACATTCTGCACTCTGGCAGCCTAGTTGCCAGCTTTCGGCAGCTGCTGTCCTAGCAAGGAAGCTCAGGGAGTCAAAGCCAGTGCCGGGCGGCACCTTTCTGCTTTGCCCGCCTAAGCGGCGTCACGCTCCCTCGGATACTGTGTCCTTTCCCTCTGCACTGCGTCTGCCGAGGTGCTCTCTGCCTCTCGGAGCAGAAGGGCAAAGGACAATGTTTTCCACAGCAGGGTAGAAATGGCATTGCTAGCAGGAAAGCTAGATGCCTTGGGACTGTCCCCTTAGCCCTTGCCACTCACTTCAGGCTCGTACGCTGAGCAGAACAGCCTGCTGTTCTGAAGCTTCGCTGGCTGCCGTTCGTGCCCAGACGCCATTTCCTTCCCAAGGAGGCGAAGCGCCGTCTACTTCTCGCAGCGAGCACGCTGCTCCTGGCTTTCGCTTCTGCCGCAACGAGCTCGCTACGAGCACTTTTCTTCTCAACCCTCTAGACCATTGCGTTCTGCTTTTCTTGTCTCGTGAATGGAGACGGAAAGCTTCTCGGCTACAATCTCGCCTAGAACAACTGCGGCTACACATTAAGCTCGCCCGGAACGCCCTGCTGAAACTTGCCTTCTGGCACCCCATTCGCGGGAAGCCGTCTTTCTTCGGCCACCTGCCAAGTGGCCCCATATCGCCGCGCTCGTTGCACTCCGCTTGTCAGATTGGCTTCCCGTGGCGCTGATTTCAGCCTGGCCAAATACTAGCGCTGCGGAGAGCTGTCTCGCAGACAATCATGTTCCAGCATAGAAATTTGTCCTGCAATGTTCCCCCCTCTTTTCCCGCATGGTGTTGCTCTGATGAATGCCTTGAGCATGGAACGACTTAAGCCAGCAAGTATTCCTCGCCGGCCACCGCTCGCTGTGCAAGAGGTATGCCGTGGAGCCTTTGAACGCTGCCAAGCAAAAAGCAGAGCAGTGACCATAAAAGCGAGGAGAGAGCATGCACGAAGCACACTAGTTCTGTCTAGTGCTTTCCGTGCAGAGAGGCGGCAAAGCTGAATGCCGTGCCAGAGCTTCACTTCTCGCTGGAGCACAGGAAGGCAAGAATGAAGAGGCAGAACACAGCCTTGGTTTCAGCAGCCTCCGGGACCGCAAAAGTTCAGCAATAGCTCTGTCAAAGCAGAACTCGGCTGAGAATGCTCTCGCAGCTTGGGAAAGTTAGGCGCAGCTGTTGACCAGCTCTGCCCGTGGCCACAGGCTGCTTCTTCCACCTTCACTGTGGCAGAGCTTTTGCGGAGCAGAGACGGCATTCTTCAAGGGCGTGTTCTCCAAGGTGCTGTGAAACAGAGCCTAGCACGCTGTCTCGCTGATCCTGGCTTTCGGCAAGCAGGCGTGCCAGACCGCCGACATTCTGCACTCTGGCAGCCTAGTTGCCAGCTTTCGGCAGCTGCTGTCCTAGCAAGGAAGCTCAGGGAGTCAAAGCCAGTGCCGGGCGGCACCTTTCTGCTTTGCCCGCCTAAGCGGCGCCACGCTCCCTCGGATACTGTGTCCTTTCCCTCTGCACTGCGTCTGCCGAGGTGCTCTCTGCCTCTCGGAGCAGAAGGGCAAAGGACAATGTTTTCCACAGCAGGGTAGAAATGGCATTGCTAGCAGGAAAGCTAGATGCCTTGGAACTGTCCCCTTAGCCCTTGCCACTCACTTCAGGCTCGTACGCTGAGCAGAACAGCCTGCTGTTCTGAAGCTTCGCTGGCTGCCGTTCGTGCCCAGACGCCATTTCCTTCCCAAGGAGGCGAAGCGCCGTCTACTTCTCGCAGCGAGCACGCTGCTCCTGGCTTTCGCTTCTGCCGCAACGAGCTCGCTACGAGCACTTTTCTTCTCAACCCTCTAGACCATTGCGTTCTGCTTTTCTTGTCTCGTGAATGGAGACGGAAAGCTTCTCGGCTACAATCTCGCCCAGAACAACTGCGGCTACACATTAAGCTCGCCCGGAACGCCCTGCTGAAACTTGCCTTCTGGCACCCCATTCGCGGGGCAGCCGTCTTTCTTCGGCCACCTGCCAAGTGGCCCCATATCGCCGCGCTCGTTGCACTCCGCTTGTCAGATTGGCTTCCCGTGGCGCTGATTTCAGCCTGGCCAAATACTAGCGCTGCGGAGAGCTGTCTCGCAGACAATCATGTTCCAGCATAGAAATTTGTCCTGCAATGTTCCCCCCTCTTTTCCCGCATGGTGTTGCTCTGATGAATGCCTTGAGCATGGAACGACTTAAGCCAGCAAGTATTCCTCGCCGGCCACCGCTCGCTGTGCAAGAGGTATGCCGTGGAGCCTTTGAACGCTGCCAAGCAAAAAGCAGAGCAGTGACCATAAAAGCGAGGAGAGAGCATGCACGAAGCACACTAGTTCTGTCTAGTGCTTTCCGTGCAGAGAGGCGGCAAAGCTGAATGCCGTGCCAGAGCTTCACTTCTCGCTGGAGCACAGGAAGGCAAGAATGAAGAGGCAGAACACAGCCTTGGTTTCAGCAGCCTCCGGGACCGCAAAAGTTCAGCAATAGCTCTGTCAAAGCAGAACTCGGCTGAGAATGCTCTCGCAGCTTGGGAAAGTTAGGCGCAGCTGTTGACCAGCTCTGCCCGTGGCCACAGGCTGCTTCTTCCACCTTCACTGTGGCAGAGCTTTTGCGGAGCAGAGAGGGCATTCTTCAAGGGCGTGTTCTCCAAGGTGCTGTGAAACAGAGCCTAGCACGCTGTCTCGCTGATCCTGGCTTTCGGCAAGCAGGCGTGCCAGACCGCCGACATTCTGCACTCTGGCAGCCTAGTTGCCAGCTTTCGGCAGCTGCTGTCCTAGCAAGGAAGCTCAGGGAGTCAAAGCCAGTGCCGGGCGGCACCTTTCTGCTTTGCCCGCCTAAGCGGCGTCACGCTCCCTCGGATACTGTGTCCTTTCCCTCTGCACTGCGTCTGCCGAGGTGCTCTCTGCCTCTCGGAGCAGAAGGGCAAAGGACAATGTTTTCCACAGCAGGGTAGAAACGGCATTGCTAGCAGGAAAGCTAGATGCCTTGGAACTGTCCCCTTAGCCCTTGCCACTCACTTCAGGCTCGTACGCTGAGCAGAACAGCCTGCTGTTCTGAAGCTTCGCTGGCTGCCGTTCGTGCCCAGACGCCATTTCCTTCCCAAGGAGGCGAAGCGCCGTCTACTTCTCGCAGCGAGCACGCTGCTCCTGGCTTTCGCTTCTGCCGCAACGAGCTCGCTACGAGCACTTTTCTTCTCAACCCTCTAGACCATTGCGTTCTGCTTTTCTTGTCTCGTGAATGGAGACGGAAAGCTTCTCGGCTACAATCTCGCCCAGAACAACTGCGGCTACACATTAAGCTCGCCCGGAACGCCCTGCTGAAACTTGCCTTCTGGCACCCCATTCGCGGGGCAGCCGTCTTTCTTCGGCCACCTGCCAAGTGGCCCCATATCGCCGCGCTCGTTGCACTCCGCTTGTCAGATTGGCTTCCCGTGGCGCTGATTTCAGCCTGGCCAAATACTAGCGCTGCGGAGAGCTGTCTCGCAGACAATCATGTTCCAGCATAGAAATTTGTCCTGCAATGTTCCCCCCTCTTTTCCCGCATGGTGTTGCTCTGATGAATGCCTTGAGCATGGAACGACTTAAGCCAGCAAGTATTCCTCGCCGGCCACCGCTCGCTGTGCAAGAGGTATGCCGTGGAGCCTTTGAACGCTGCCAAGCAAAAAGCAGAGCAGTGACCATAAAAGCGAGGAGAGAGCATGCACGAAGCACACTAGTTCTGTCTAGTGCTTTCCGTGCAGAGAGGCGGCAAAGCTGAATGCCGTGCCAGAGCTTCACTTCTCGCTGGAGCACAGGAAGGCAAGAATGAAGAGGCAGAACACAGCCTTGGTTTCAGCAGCCTCCGGGACCGCAAAAGTTCAGCAATAGCTCTGTCAAAGCAGAACTCGGCTGAGAATGCTCTCGCAGCTTGAGAAAGTTAGGCGCAGCTGTTGACCAGCTCTGCCCGTGGCCACAGGCTGCTTCTTCGACCTTCACTGTGGCAGAGCTTTTGCGGAGCAGAGACGGCATTCTTCAAGGGCGTGTTCTCCAAGGTGCTGTGAAACAGAGCCTAGCACGCTGTCTCGCTGATCCTGGCTTTCGGCAAGCAGGCGTGCCAGACCGCCGACATTCTGCACTCTGGCAGCCTAGTTGCCAGCTTTCGGCAGCTGCTGTCCTAGCAAGGAAGCTCAGGGAGTCAAAGCCAGTGCCGGGCGGCACCTTTCTGCTTTGCCCGCCTAAGCGGCGTCACGCTCCCTCGGATACTGTGTCCTTTCCCTCTGCACTGCGTCTGCCGAGGTGCTCTCTGCCTCTCGGAGCAGAAGGGCAAAGGACAATGTTATCCACAGCAGGGTAGAAATGGCATTGCGAGCAGGAAAGCTAGATGCCTTGGGACTGTCCCCTTAGCCCTTGCCACTCACTTCAGGCTCGTACGCTGAGCAGAACAGCCTGCTGTTCTGAAGCTTCGCTGGCTGCCGTTCGTGCCCAGACGCCATTTCCTTCCCAAGGAGGCGAAGCGCCGTCTACTTCTCGCAGCGAGCACGCTGCTCCTGGCTTTCGCTTCTGCCGCAACGAGCTCGCTACGAGCACTTTTCTTCTCAACCCTCTAGACCATTGCGTTCTGCTTTTCTTGTCTCGTGAATGGAGACGGAAAGCTTCTCGGCTACAATCTCGCCCAGAACAACTGCGGCTACACATTAAGCTCGCCCGGAACGCCCTGCTGAAACTTGCCTTCTGGCAACCCATTCGCGGGAAAGCCGTCTTTCTTCGGCCACCTGCCAAGTGGCCCCATATCGCCGCGCTCGTTGCACTCCGCTTGTCAGATTGGCTTCCCGTGGCGCTGATTTCAGCCTGGCCAAATACTAGCGCTGCGGAGAGCTGTCTCGCAGACAATCATGTTCCAGCATAGAAATTTGTCCTGCAATGTTCCCACCTCTTTTCCCCCATGGTGTTGCTCTGATGAATGCCTTGAGCATGGAACGACTTAAGCCAGCAAGTATTCCTCGCCGGCCACCTCTCGCTGTGCAAGAGGTATGCCGTGGACCCTTGGAACGCTGCCAAGCAAAAAGCAGAGCAGTGACCATAAAAGCGAGGAGAGAGCATGCACGAAGCACACCAGTTCTGTCTAGTGCTTTCCGTGCAGAGAGGCGGCAAAGCTGAATGCCGTGCCAGAGCTTCACTTCTCGCTGGAGCACAGGAAGGCAAGAATGAAGAGGCAGAACACAGCCTTGGTTTCAGCAGCCTCCGGGACCGCAAAAGTTCAGCAATAGCTCTGTCAAAGCAGAACTCGGCTGAGAATGCTCTCGCAGCTTGGGAAAGTTAGGCGCAGCTGTTGACCAGCTCTGCCCGTGGCCACAGGCTGCTTCTTCGACCTTCACTGTGGCAGAGCTTTTGCGGAGCAGAGACGGCATTCTTCAAGGGCGTGTTCTCCAAGGTGCTGTGAAACAGAGCCTAGCACGCTGTCTCGCTGATCCTGGCTTTCGGCAAGCAGGCGTGCCAGACCGCCGACATTCTGCACTCTGGCAGCCTAGTTGCCAGCTTTCGGCAGCTGCTGTCCTAGCAAGGAAGCTCAGGGAGTCAAAGCCAGTGCCGGGCGGCACCTTTCTGCTTTGCCCGCCTAAGCGGCGTCACGCTCCCTCGGATACTGTGTCCTTTCCCTCTGCACTGCGTCTGCCGAGGTGCTCTCTGCCTCTCGGAGCAGAAGGGCAAAGGACAATGTTATCCACAGCAGGGTAGAAATGGCATTGCTAGCAGGAAAGCTAGATGCCTTGGAACTGTCCCCTTAGCCCTTGCCACTCACTTCAGGCTCGTACGCTGAGCAGAACAGCCTGCTGTTCTGAAGCTTCGCTGGCTGCCGTTCGTGCCCAGACGCCATTTCCTTCCCAAGGAGGCGAAGCGCCGTCTACTTCTCGCAGCGAGCACGCTGCTCCTGGCTTTCGCTTCTGCCGCAACGAGCTCGCTACGAGCACTTTTCTTCTCAACCCTCTAGACCATTGCGTTCTGCTTTTCTTGTCTCGTGAATGGAGACGGAAAGCTTCTCGGCTACAATCTCGCCTAGAACAACTGCGGCTACACATTAAGCTCGCCCGGAACGCCCTGCTGAAACTTGCCTTCTGGCAACCCATTCGCGGGGCAGCCGTCTTTCTTCGGCCACCTGCCAAGTGGCCCCATATCGCCGCGCTCGTTGCACTCCGCTTGTCAGATTGGCTTCCCGTGGCGCTGATTTCAGCCTGGCCAAATACTAGCGCTGCGGAGAGCTGTCTCGCAGACAATCATGTTCCAGCATAGAAATTTGTCCTGCAATGTTCCCCCCTCTTTTCCCCCATGGTGTTGCTCTGATGAATGCCTTGAGCATGGAACGACTTAAGCCAGCAAGTATTCCTCGCCGGCCACCTCTCGCTGTGCAAGAGGTATGCCGTGGACCCTTGGAACGCTGCCAAGCAAAAAGCAGAGCAGTGACCATAAAAGCGAGGAGAGAGCATGCACGAAGCACACTAGTTCTGTCTAGTGCTTTCCGTGCAGAGAGGCGGCAAAGCTGAATGCCGTGCCAGAGCTTCACTTCTCGCTGGAGCACAGGAAGGCAAGAATGAAGAGGCAGAACACAGCCTTGGTTTCAGCAGCCTCCGGGACCGCAAAAGTTCAGCAATAGCTCTGTCAAAGCAGAACTCGGCTGAGAATGCTCTCGCAGCTTGGGAAAGTTAGGCGCAGCTGTTGACCAGCTCTGCCCGTGGCCACAGGCTGCTTCTTCCACCTTCACTGTGGCAGAGCTTTTGCGGAGCAGAGACGGCATTCTTCAAGGGCGTGTTCTCCAAGGTGCTGTGAAACAGAGCCTAGCACGCTGTCTCGCTGATCCTGGCTTTCGGCAAGCAGGCGTGCCAGACCGCCGACATTCTGCACTCTGGCAGCCTAGTTGCCAGCTTTCGGCAGCTGCTGTCCTAGCAAGGAAGCTCAGGGAGTCAAAGCCAGTGCCGGGCGGCACCTTTCTGCTTTGCCCGCCTAAGCGGCGTCACGCTCCCTCGGATACTGTGTCCTTTCCCTCTGCACTGCGTCTGCCGAGGTGCTCTCTGCCTCTCGGAGCAGAAGGGCAAAGGACAATGTTTTCCACAGCAGGGTAGAAATGGCATTGCTAGCAGGAAAGCTAGATGCCTTGGAACTGTCCCCTTAGCCCTTGCCACTCACTTCAGGCTCGTACGCTGAGCAGAACAGCCTGCTGTTCTGAAGGTTCGCTGGCTGCCGTTCGTGCCCAGACGCCATTTCCTTCCCAAGGAGGCGAAGCGCCGTCTACTTCTCGCAGCGAGCACGCTGCTCCTGGCTTTCGCTTCTGCCGCAACGAGCTCGCTACGAGCACTTTTCTTCTCAACCCTCTAGACCATTGCGTTCTGCTTTTCTTGTCTCGTGAATGGAGACGGAAAGCTTCTCGGCTACAATCTCGCCCAGAACAACTGCGGCTACACATTAAGCTCGCCCGGAACGCCCTGCTGAAACTTGCCTTCTGGCACCCCATTCGCGGGGCAGCCGTCTTTCTTCGGCCACCTGCCAAGTGGCCCCATATCGCCGCGCTCGTTGCACTCCGCTTGTCAGATTGGCTTCCCGTGGCGCTGATTTCAGCCTGGCCAAATACTAGCGCTGCGGAGAGCTGTCTCGCAGACAATCATGTTCCAGCATAGAAATTTGTCCTGCAATGTTCCCCCCTCTTTTCCCGCATGGTGTTGCTCTGATGAATGCCTTGAGCATGGAACGACTTAAGCCAGCAAGTATTCCTCGCCGGCCACCGCTCGCTGTGCAAGAGGTATGCCGTGGAGCCTTTGAACGCTGCCAAGCAAAAAGCAGAGCAGTGACCATAAAAGCGAGGAGAGAGCATGCACGAAGCACACTAGTTCTGTCTAGTGCTTTCCGTGCAGAGAGGCGGCAAAGCTGAATGCCGTGCCAGAGCTTCACTTCTCGCTGGAGCACAGGAAGGCAAGAATGAAGAGGCAGAACACAGCCTTGGTTTCAGCAGCCTCCGGGACCGCAAAAGTTCAGCAATAGCTCTGTCAAAGCAGAACTCGGCTGAGAATGCTCTCGCAGCTTGAGAAAGTTAGGCGCAGCTGTTGACCAGCTCTGCCCGTGGCCACAGGCTGCTTCTTCGACCTTCACTGTGGCAGAGCTTTTGCGGAGCAGAGACGGCATTCTTCAAGGGCGTGTTCTCCAAGGTGCTGTGAAACAGAGCCTAGCACGCTGTCTCGCTGATCCTGGCTTTCGGCAAGCAGGCGTGCCAGACCGCCGACATTCTGCACTCTGGCAGCCTAGTTGCCAGCTTTCGGCAGCTGCTGTCCTAGCAAGGAAGCTCAGGGAGTCAAAGCCAGTGCCGGGCGGCACCTTTCTGCTTTGCCCGCCTAAGCGGCGTCACGCTCCCTCGGATACTGTGTCCTTTCCCTCTGCACTGCGTCTGCCGAGGTGCTCTGTGCCTCTCGGAGCAGAAGGGCAAAGGACAATGTTATCCACAGCAGGGTAGAAATGGCATTGCGAGCAGGAAAGCTAGATGCCTTGGGACTGTCCCCTTAGCCCTTGCCACTCACTTCAGGCTCGTACGCTGAGCAGAACAGCCTGCTGTTCTGAAGCTTCGCTGGCTGCCGTTCGTGCCCAGACGCCATTTCCTTCCCAAGGAGGCGAAGCGCCGTCTACTTCTCGCAGCGAGCACGCTGCTCCTGGCTTTCGCTTCTGCCGCAACGAGCTCGCTACGAGCACTTTTCTTCTCAACCCTCTAGACCATTGCGTTCTGCTTTTCTTGTCTCGTGAATGGAGACGGAAAGCTTCTCGGCTACAATCTCGCCCAGAACAACTGCGGCTACACATTAAGCTCGCCCGGAACGCCCTGCTGAAACTTGCCTTCTGGCAACCCATTCGCGGGAAAGCCGTCTTTCTTCGGCCACCTGCCAAGTGGCCCCATATCGCCGCGCTCGTTGCACTCCGCTTGTCAGATTGGCTTCCCGTGGCGCTGATTTCAGCCTGGCCAAATACTAGCGCTGCGGAGAGCTGTCTCGCAGACAATCATGTTCCAGCATAGAAATTTGTCCTGCAATGTTCCCACCTCTTTTCCCCCATGGTGTTGCTCTGATGAATGCCTTGAGCATGGAACGACTTAAGCCAGCAAGTATTCCTCGCCGGCCACCTCTCGCTGTGCAAGAGGTATGCCGTGGACCCTTGGAACGCTGCCAAGCAAAAAGCAGAGCAGTGACCATAAAAGCGAGGAGAGAGCATGCACGAAGCACACTAGTTCTGTCTAGTGCTTTCCGTGCAGAGAGGCGGCAAAGCTGAATGCCGTGCCAGAGCTTCACTTCTCGCTGGAGCACAGGAAGGCAAGAATGAAGAGGCAGAACACAGCCTTGGTTTCAGCAGCCTCCGGGACCGCAAAAGTTCAGCAATAGCTCTGTCAAAGCAGAACTCGGCTGAGAATGCTCTCGCAGCTTGGGAAAGTTAGGCGCAGCTGTTGACCAGCTCTGCCCGTGGCCACAGGCTGCTTCTTCCACCTTCACTGTGGCAGAGCTTTTGCGGAGCAGAGACGGCATTCTTCAAGGGCGTGTTCTCCAAGGTGCTGTGAAACAGAGCCTAGCACGCTGTCTCGCTGATCCTGGCTTTCGGCAAGCAGGCGTGCCAGACCGCCGACATTCTGCACTCTGGCAGCCTAGTTGCCAGCTTTCGGCAGCTGCTGTCCTAGCAAGGAAGCTCAGGGAGTCAAAGCCAGTGCCGGGCGGCACCTTTCTGCTTTGCCCGCCTAAGCGGCGTCACGCTCCCTCGGATACTGTGTCCTTTCCCTCTGCACTGCGTCTGCCGAGGTGCTCTCTGCCTCTCGGAGCAGAAGGGCAAAGGACAATGTTTTCCACAGCAGGGTAGAAATGGCATTGCTAGCAGGAAAGCTAGATGCCTTGGAACTGTCCCCTTAGCCCTTGCCACTCACTTCAGGCTCGTACGCTGAGCAGAACAGCCTGCTGTTCTGAAGGTTCGCTGGCTGCCGTTCGTGCCCAGACGCCATTTCCTTCCCAAGGAGGCGAAGCGCCGTCTACTTCTCGCAGCGAGCACGCTGCTCCTGGCTTTCGCTTCTGCCGCAACGAGCTCGCTACGAGCACTTTTCTTCTCAACCCTCTAGACCATTGCGTTCTGCTTTTCTTGTCTCGTGAATGGAGACGGAAAGCTTCTCGGCTACAATCTCGCCCAGAACAACTGCGGCTACACATTAAGCTCGCCCGGAACGCCCTGCTGAAACTTGCCTTCTGGCACCCCATTCGCGGGGCAGCCGTCTTTCTTCGGCCACCTGCCAAGTGGCCCCATATCGCCGCGCTCGTTGCACTCCGCTTGTCAGATTGGCTTCCCGTGGCGCTGATTTCAGCCTGGCCAAATACTAGCGCTGCGGAGAGCTGTCTCGCAGACAATCATGTTCCAGCATAGAAATTTGTCCTGCAATGTTCCCCCCTCTTTTCCCGCATGGTGTTGCTCTGATGAATGCCTTGAGCATGGAACGACTTAAGCCAGCAAGTATTCCTCGCCGGCCACCGCTCGCTGTGCAAGAGGTATGCCGTGGAGCCTTTGAACGCTGCCAAGCAAAAAGCAGAGCAGTGACCATAAAAGCGAGGAGAGAGCATGCACGAAGCACACTAGTTCTGTCTAGTGCTTTCCGTGCAGAGAGGCGGCAAAGCTGAATGCCGTGCCAGAGCTTCACTTCTCGCTGGAGCACAGGAAGGCAAGAATGAAGAGGCAGAACACAGCCTTGGTTTCAGCAGCCTCCGGGACCGCAAAAGTTCAGCAATAGCTCTGTCAAAGCAGAACTCGGCTGAGAATGCTCTCGCAGCTTGGGAAAGTTAGGCGCAGCTGTTGACCAGCTCTGCCCGTGGCCACAGGCTGCTTCTTCCACCTTCACTGTGGCAGAGCTTTTGCGGAGCAGAGAGGGCATTCTTCAAGGGCGTGTTCTCCAAGGTGCTGTGAAACAGAGCCTAGCACGCTGTCTCGCTGATCCTGGCTTTCGGCAAGCAGGCGTGCCAGACCGCCGACATTCTGCACTCTGGCAGCCTAGTTGCCAGCTTTCGGCAGCTGCTGTCCTAGCAAGGAAGCTCAGGGAGTCAAAGCCAGTGCCGGGCGGCACCTTTCTGCTTTGCCCGCCTAAGCGGCGTCACGCTCCCTCGGATACTGTGTCCTTTCCCTCTGCACTGCGTCTGCCGAGGTGCTCTCTGCCTCTCGGAGCAGAAGGGCAAAGGACAATGTTTTCCACAGCAGGGTAGAAACGGCATTGCTAGCAGGAAAGCTAGATGCCTTGGAACTGTCCCCTTAGCCCTTGCCACTCACTTCAGGCTCGTACGCTGAGCAGAACAGCCTGCTGTTCTGAAGGTTCGCTGGCTGCCGTTCGTGCCCAGACGCCATTTCCTTCCCAAGGAGGCGAAGCGCCGTCTACTTCTCGCAGCGAGCACGCTGCTCCTGGCTTTCGCTTCTGCCGCAACGAGCTCGCTACGAGCACTTTTCTTCTCAACCCTCTAGACCATTGCGTTCTGCTTTTCTTGTCTCGTGAATGGAGACGGAAAGCTTCTCGGCTACAATCTCGCCCAGAACAACTGCGGCTACACATTAAGCTCGCCCGGAACGCCCTGCTGAAACTTGCCTTCTGGCACCCCATTCGCGGGGCAGCCGTCTTTCTTCGGCCACCTGCCAAGTGGCCCCATATCGCCGCGCTCGTTGCACTCCGCTTGTCAGATTGGCTTCCCGTGGCGCTGATTTCAGCCTGGCCAAATACTAGCGCTGCGGAGAGCTGTCTCGCAGACAATCATGTTCCAGCATAGAAATTTGTCCTGCAATGTTCCCCCCTCTTTTCCCGCATGGTGTTGCTCTGATGAATGCCTTGAGCATGGAACGACTTAAGCCAGCAAGTATTCCTCGCCGGCCACCGCTCGCTGTGCAAGAGGTATGCCGTGGAGCCTTTGAACGCTGCCAAGCAAAAAGCAGAGCAGTGACCATAAAAGCGAGGAGAGAGCATGCACGAAGCACACTAGTTCTGTCTAGTGCTTTCCGTGCAGAGAGGCGGCAAAGCTGAATGCCGTGCCAGAGCTTCACTTCTCGCTGGAGCACAGGAAGGCAAGAATGAAGAGGCAGAACACAGCCTTGGTTTCAGCAGCCTCCGGGACCGCAAAAGTTCAGCAATAGCTCTGTCAAAGCAGAACTCGGCTGAGAATGCTCTCGCAGCTTGAGAAAGTTAGGCGCAGCTGTTGACCAGCTCTGCCCGTGGCCACAGGCTGCTTCTTCGACCTTCACTGTGGCAGAGCTTTTGCGGAGCAGAGACGGCATTCTTCAAGGGCGTGTTCTCCAAGGTGCTGTGAAACAGAGCCTAGCACGCTGTCTCGCTGATCCTGGCTTTCGGCAAGCAGGCGTGCCAGACCGCCGACATTCTGCACTCTGGCAGCCTAGTTGCCAGCTTTCGGCAGCTGCTGTCCTAGCAAGGAAGCTCAGGGAGTCAAAGCCAGTGCCGGGCGGCACCTTTCTGCTTTGCCCGCCTAAGCGGCGTCACGCTCCCTCGGATACTGTGTCCTTTCCCTCTGCACTGCGTCTGCCGAGGTGCTCTGTGCCTCTCGGAGCAGAAGGGCAAAGGACAATGTTATCCACAGCAGGGTAGAAATGGCATTGCTAGCAGGAAAGCTAGATGCCTTGGGACTGTCCCCTTAGCCCTTGCCACTCACTTCAGGCTCGTACGCTGAGCAGAACAGCCTGCTGTTCTGAAGCTTCGCTGGCTGCCGTTCGTGCCCAGACGCCATTTCCTTCCCAAGGAGGCGAAGCGCCGTCTACTTCTCGCAGCGAGCACGCTGCTCCTGGCTTTCGCTTCTGCCGCAACGAGCTCGCTACGAGCACTTTTCTTCTCAACCCTCTAGACCATTGCGTTCTGCTTTTCTTGTCTCGTGAATGGAGACGGAAAGCTTCTCGGCTACAATCTCGCCCAGAACAACTGCGGCTACACATTAAGCTCGCCCGGAACGCCCTGCTGAAACTTGCCTTCTGGCAACCCATTCGCGGGAAAGCCGTCTTTCTTCGGCCACCTGCCAAGTGGCCCCATATCGCCGCGCTCGTTGCACTCCGCTTGTCAGATTGGCTTCCCGTGGCGCTGATTTCAGCCTGGCCAAATACTAGCGCTGCGGAGAGCTGTCTCGCAGACAATCATGTTCCAGCATAGAAATTTGTCCTGCAATGTTCCCACCTCTTTTCCCCCATGGTGTTGCTCTGATGAATGCCTTGAGCATGGAACGACTTAAGCCAGCAAGTATTCCTCGCCGGCCACCTCTCGCTGTGCAAGAGGTATGCCGTGGACCCTTGGAACGCTGCCAAGCAAAAAGCAGAGCAGTGACCATAAAAGCGAGGAGAGAGCATGCACGAAGCACACCAGTTCTGTCTAGTGCTTTCCGTGCAGAGAGGCGGCAAAGCTGAATGCCGTGCCAGAGCTTCACTTCTCGCTGGAGCACAGGAAGGCAAGAATGAAGAGGCAGAACACAGCCTTGGTTTCAGCAGCCTCCGGGGCTGCAAAAGTTCAGCAATAGCTCTGTCAAAGCAGAACTCGGCTGAGAATGCTCTCGCAGCTTGGGAAAGTTAGGCGCAGCTGTTGACCAGCTCTGCCCGTGGCCACAGGCTGCTTCTTCGACCTTCACTGTGGCAGAGCTTTTGCGGAGCAGAGACGGCATTCTTCAAGGGCGTGTTCTCCAAGGTGCTGTGAAACAGAGCCTAGCACGCTGTCTCGCTGATCCTGGCTTTCGGCAAGCAGGCGTGCCAGACCGCCGACATTCTGCACTCTGGCAGCCTAGTTGCCAGCTTTCGGCAGCTGCTGTCCTAGCAAGGAAGCTCAGGGAGTCAAAGCCAGTGCCGGGCGGCACCTTTCTGCTTTGCCCGCCTAAGCGGCGTCACGCTCCCTCGGATACTGTGTCCTTTCCCTCTGCACTGCGTCTGCCGAGGTGCTCTCTGCCTCTCGGAGCAGAAGGGCAAAGGACAATGTTATCCACAGCAGGGTAGAAATGGCATTGCTAGCAGGAAAGCTAGATGCCTTGGAACTGTCCCCTTAGCCCTTGCCACTCACTTCAGGCTCGTACGCTGAGCAGAACAGCCTGCTGTTCTGAAGCTTCGCTGGCTGCCGTTCGTGCCCAGACGCCATTTCCTTCCCAAGGAGGCGAAGCGCCGTCTACTTCTCGCAGCGAGCACGCTGCTCCTGGCTTTCGCTTCTGCCGCAACGAGCTCGCTACGAGCACTTTTCTTCTCAACCCTCTAGACCATTGCGTTCTGCTTTTCTTGTCTCGTGAATGGAGACGGAAAGCTTCTCGGCTACAATCTCGCCTAGAACAACTGCGGCTACACATTAAGCTCGCCCGGAACGCCCTGCTGAAACTTGCCTTCTGGCAACCCATTCGCGGGGCAGCCGTCTTTCTTCGGCCACCTGCCAAGTGGCCCCATATCGCCGCGCTCGTTGCACTCCGCTTGTCAGATTGGCTTCCCGTGGCGCTGATTTCAGCCTGGCCAAATACTAGCGCTGCGGAGAGCTGTCTCGCAGACAATCATGTTCCAGCATAGAAATTTGTCCTGCAATGTTCCCCCCTCTTTTCCCGCATGGTGTTGCTCTGATGAATGCCTTGAGCATGGAACGACTTAAGCCAGCAAGTATTCCTCGCCGGCCACCGCTCGCTGTGCAAGAGGTATGCCGTGGAGCCTTTGAACGCTGCCAAGCAAAAAGCAGAGCAGTGACCATAAAAGCGAGGAGAGAGCATGCACGAAGCACACTAGTTCTGTCTAGTGCTTTCCGTGCAGAGAGGCGGCAAAGCTGAATGCCGTGCCAGAGCTTCACTTCTCGCTGGAGCACAGGAAGGCAAGAATGAAGAGGCAGAACACAGCCTTGGTTTCAGCAGCCTCCGGGACCGCAAAAGTTCAGCAATAGCTCTGTCAAAGCAGAACTCGGCTGAGAATGCTCTCGCAGCTTGGGAAAGTTAGGCGCAGCTGTTGACCAGCTCTGCCCGTGGCCACAGGCTGCTTCTTCCACCTTCACTGTGGCAGAGCTTTTGCGGAGCAGAGAGGGCATTCTTCAAGGGCGTGTTCTCCAAGGTGCTGTGAAACAGAGCCTAGCACGCTGTCTCGCTGATCCTGGCTTTCGGCAAGCAGGCGTGCCAGACCGCCGACATTCTGCACTCTGGCAGCCTAGTTGCCAGCTTTCGGCAGCTGCTGTCCTAGCAAGGAAGCTCAGGGAGTCAAAGCCAGTGCCGGGCGGCACCTTTCTGCTTTGCCCGCCTAAGCGGCGTCACGCTCCCTCGGATACTGTGTCCTTTCCCTCTGCACTGCGTCTGCCGAGGTGCTCTCTGCCTCTCGGAGCAGAAGGGCAAAGGACAATGTTTTCCACAGCAGGGTAGAAACGGCATTGCTAGCAGGAAAGCTAGATGCCTTGGAACTGTCCCCTTAGCCCTTGCCACTCACTTCAGGCTCGTACGCTGAGCAGAACAGCCTGCTGTTCTGAAGGTTCGCTGGCTGCCGTTCGTGCCCAGACGCCATTTCCTTCCCAAGGAGGCGAAGCGCCGTCTACTTCTCGCAGCGAGCACGCTGCTCCTGGCTTTCGCTTCTGCCGCAACGAGCTCGCTACGAGCACTTTTCTTCTCAACCCTCTAGACCATTGCGTTCTGCTTTTCTTGTCTCGTGAATGGAGACGGAAAGCTTCTCGGCTACAATCTCGCCCAGAACAACTGCGGCTACACATTAAGCTCGCCCGGAACGCCCTGCTGAAACTTGCCTTCTGGCACCCCATTCGCGGGGCAGCCGTCTTTCTTCGGCCACCTGCCAAGTGGCCCCATATCGCCGCGCTCGTTGCACTCCGCTTGTCAGATTGGCTTCCCGTGGCGCTGATTTCAGCCTGGCCAAATACTAGCGCTGCGGAGAGCTGTCTCGCAGACAATCATGTTCCAGCATAGAAATTTGTCCTGCAATGTTCCCCCCTCTTTTCCCGCATGGTGTTGCTCTGATGAATGCCTTGAGCATGGAACGACTTAAGCCAGCAAGTATTCCTCGCCGGCCACCGCTCGCTGTGCAAGAGGTATGCCGTGGAGCCTTTGAACGCTGCCAAGCAAAAAGCAGAGCAGTGACCATAAAAGCGAGGAGAGAGCATGCACGAAGCACACTAGTTCTGTCTAGTGCTTTCCGTGCAGAGAGGCGGCAAAGCTGAATGCCGTGCCAGAGCTTCACTTCTCGCTGGAGCACAGGAAGGCAAGAATGAAGAGGCAGAACACAGCCTTGGTTTCAGCAGCCTCCGGGACCGCAAAAGTTCAGCAATAGCTCTGTCAAAGCAGAACTCGGCTGAGAATGCTCTCGCAGCTTGAGAAAGTTAGGCGCAGCTGTTGACCAGCTCTGCCCGTGGCCACAGGCTGCTTCTTCGACCTTCACTGTGGCAGAGCTTTTGCGGAGCAGAGACGGCATTCTTCAAGGGCGTGTTCTCCAAGGTGCTGTGAAACAGAGCCTAGCACGCTGTCTCGCTGATCCTGGCTTTCGGCAAGCAGGCGTGCCAGACCGCCGACATTCTGCACTCTGGCAGCCTAGTTGCCAGCTTTCGGCAGCTGCTGTCCTAGCAAGGAAGCTCAGGGAGTCAAAGCCAGTGCCGGGCGGCACCTTTCTGCTTTGCCCGCCTAAGCGGCGTCACGCTCCCTCGGATACTGTGTCCTTTCCCTCTGCACTGCGTCTGCCGAGGTGCTCTCTGCCTCTCGGAGCAGAAGGGCAAAGGACAATGTTATCCACAGCAGGGTAGAAATGGCATTGCTAGCAGGAAAGCTAGATGCCTTGGGACTGTCCCCTTAGCCCTTGCCACTCACTTCAGGCTCGTACGCTGAGCAGAACAGCCTGCTGTTCTGAAGCTTCGCTGGCTGCCGTTCGTGCCCAGACGCCATTTCCTTCCCAAGGAGGCGAAGCGCCGTCTACTTCTCGCAGCGAGCACGCTGCTCCTGGCTTTCGCTTCTGCCGCAACGAGCTCGCTACGAGCACTTTTCTTCTCAACCCTCTAGACCATTGCGTTCTGCTTTTCTTGTCTCGTGAATGGAGACGGAAAGCTTCTCGGCTACAATCTCGCCCAGAACAACTGCGGCTACACATTAAGCTCGCCCGGAACGCCCTGCTGAAACTTGCCTTCTGGCAACCCATTCGCGGGAAAGCCGTCTTTCTTCGGCCACCTGCCAAGTGGCCCCATATCGCCGCGCTCGTTGCACTCCGCTTGTCAGATTGGCTTCCCGTGGCGCTGATTTCAGCCTGGCCAAATACTAGCGCTGCGGAGAGCTGTCTCGCAGACAATCATGTTCCAGCATAGAAATTTGTCCTGCAATGTTCCCACCTCTTTTCCCCCATGGTGTTGCTCTGATGAATGCCTTGAGCATGGAACGACTTAAGCCAGCAAGTATTCCTCGCCGGCCACCTCTCGCTGTGCAAGAGGTATGCCGTGGACCCTTGGAACGCTGCCAAGCAAAAAGCAGAGCAGTGACCATAAAAGCGAGGAGAGAGCATGCACGAAGCACACCAGTTCTGTCTAGTGCTTTCCGTGCAGAGAGGCGGCAAAGCTGAATGCCGTGCCAGAGCTTCACTTCTCGCTGGAGCACAGGAAGGCAAGAATGAAGAGGCAGAACACAGCCTTGGTTTCAGCAGCCTCCGGGGCTGCAAAAGTTCAGCAATAGCTCTGTCAAAGCAGAACTCGGCTGAGAATGCTCTCGCAGCTTGGGAAAGTTAGGCGCAGCTGTTGACCAGCTCTGCCCGTGGCCACAGGCTGCTTCTTCGACCTTCACTGTGGCAGAGCTTTTGCGGAGCAGAGACGGCATTCTTCAAGGGCGTGTTCTCCAAGGTGCTGTGAAACAGAGCCTAGCACGCTGTCTCGCTGATCCTGGCTTTCGGCAAGCAGGCGTGCCAGACCGCCGACATTCTGCACTCTGGCAGCCTAGTTGCCAGCTTTCGGCAGCTGCTGTCCTAGCAAGGAAGCTCAGGGAGTCAAAGCCAGTGCCGGGCGGCACCTTTCTGCTTTGCCCGCCTAAGCGGCGTCACGCTCCCTCGGATACTGTGTCCTTTCCCTCTGCACTGCGTCTGCCGAGGTGCTCTCTGCCTCTCGGAGCAGAAGGGCAAAGGACAATGTTATCCACAGCAGGGTAGAAATGGCATTGCTAGCAGGAAAGCTAGATGCCTTGGAACTGTCCCCTTAGCCCTTGCCACTCACTTCAGGCTCGTACGCTGAGCAGAACAGCCTGCTGTTCTGAAGCTTCGCTGGCTGCCGTTCGTGCCCAGACGCCATTTCCTTCCCAAGGAGGCGAAGCGCCGTCTACTTCTCGCAGCGAGCACGCTGCTCCTGGCTTTCGCTTCTGCCGCAACGAGCTCGCTACGAGCACTTTTCTTCTCAACCCTCTAGACCATTGCGTTCTGCTTTTCTTGTCTCGTGAATGGAGACGGAAAGCTTCTCGGCTACAATCTCGCCTAGAACAACTGCGGCTACACATTAAGCTCGCCCGGAACGCCCTGCTGAAACTTGCCTTCTGGCAACCCATTCGCGGGGCAGCCGTCTTTCTTCGGCCACCTGCCAAGTGGCCCCATATCGCCGCGCTCGTTGCACTCCGCTTGTCAGATTGGCTTCCCGTGGCGCTGATTTCAGCCTGGCCAAATACTAGCGCTGCGGAGAGCTGTCTCGCAGACAATCATGTTCCAGCATAGAAATTTGTCCTGCAATGTTCCCCCCTCTTTTCCCCCATGGTGTTGCTCTGATGAATGCCTTGAGCATGGAACGACTTAAGCCAGCAAGTATTCCTCGCCGGCCACCTCTCGCTGTGCAAGAGGTATGCCGTGGACCCTTGGAACGCTGCCAAGCAAAAAGCAGAGCAGTGACCATAAAAGCGAGGAGAGAGCATGCACGAAGCACACTAGTTCTGTCTAGTGCTTTCCGTGCAGAGAGGCGGCAAAGCTGAATGCCGTGCCAGAGCTTCACTTCTCGCTGGAGCACAGGAAGGCAAGAATGAAGAGGCAGAACACAGCCTTGGTTTCAGCAGCCTCCGGGGCTGCAAAAGTTCAGCAATAGCTCTGTCAAAGCAGAACTCGGCTGAGAATGCTCTCGCAGCTTGAGAAAGTTAGGCGCAGCTGTTGACCAGCTCTGCCCGTGGCCACAGGCTGCTTCTTCCACCTTCACTGTGGCAGAGCTTTTGCGGAGCAGAGACGGCATTCTTCAAGGGCGTGTTCTCCAAGGTGCTGTGAAACAGAGCCTAGCACGCTGTCTCGCTGATCCTGGCTTTCGGCAAGCAGGCGTGCCAGACCGCCGACATTCTGCACTCTGGCAGCCTAGTTGCCAGCTTTCGGCAGCTGCTGTCCTAGCAAGGAAGCTCAGGGAGTCAAAGCCAGTGCCGGGCGGCACCTTTCTGCTTTGCCCGCCTAAGCGGCGTCACGCTCCCTCGGATACTGTGTCCTTTCCCTCTGCACTGCGTCTGCCGAGGTGCTCTCTGCCTCTCGGAGCAGAAGGGCAAAGGACAATGTTATCCACAGCAGGGTAGAAATGGCATTGCTAGCAGGAAAGCTAGATGCCTTGGAACTGTCCCCTTAGCCCTTGCCACTCACTTCAGGCTCGTACGCTGAGCAGAACAGCCTGCTGTTCTGAAGCTTCGCTGGCTGCCGTTCGTGCCCAGACGCCATTTCCTTCCCAAGGAGGCGAAGCGCCGTCTACTTCTCGCAGCGAGCACGCTGCTCCTGGCTTTCGCTTCTGCCGCAACGAGCTCGCTACGAGCACTTTTCTTCTCAACCCTCTAGACCATTGCGTTCTGCTTTTCTTGTCTCGTGAATGGAGACGGAAAGCTTCTCGGCTACAATCTCGCCCAGAACAACTGCGGCTACACATTAAGCTCGCCCGGGACGCCCTGCTGAAACTTGCCTTCTGGCACCCCATTCGCGGGGCAGCCGTCTTTCTTCGGCCACCTGCCAAGTGGCCCCATATCGCCGCGCTCGTTGCACTCCGCTTGTCAGATTGGCTTCCCGTGGCGCTGATTTCAGCCTGGCCAAATACTAGCGCTGCGGAGAGCTGTCTCGCAGACAATCATGTTCCAGCATAGAAATTTGTCCTGCAATGTTCCCCCCTCTTTTCCCGCATGGTGTTGCTCTGATGAATGCCTTGAGCATGGAACGACTTAAGCCAGCAAGTATTCCTCGCCGGCCACCGCTCGCTGTGCAAGAGGTATGCCGTGGAGCCTTTGAACGCTGCCAAGCAAAAAGCAGAGCAGTGACCATAAAAGCGAGGAGAGAGCATGCACGAAGCACACTAGTTCTGTCTAGTGCTTTCCGTGCAGAGAGGCGGCAAAGCTGAATGCCGTGCCAGAGCTTCACTTCTCGCTGGAGCACAGGAAGGCAAGAATGAAGAGGCAGAACACAGCCTTGGTTTCAGCAGCCTCCGGGACCGCAAAAGTTCAGCAATAGCTCTGTCAAAGCAGAACTCGGCTGAGAATGCTCTCGCAGCTTGGGAAAGTTAGGCGCAGCTGTTGACCAGCTCTGCCCGTGGCCACAGGCTGCTTCTTCCACCTTCTCTGTGGCAGAGCTTTTGCGGAACAGAGACGGCATTCTTCAAGGGCGTGTTCTCCAAGGTGCTGTGAAACAGAGCCTAGCACGCTGTCTCGCTGATCCTGGCTTTCGGCAAGCAGGCGTGCCAGACCGCCGACATTCTGCACTCTGGCAGCCTAGTTGCCAGCTTTCGGCAGCTGCTGTCCTAGCAAGGAAGCTCAGGGAGTCAAAGCCAGTGCCGGGCGGCACCTTTCTGCTTTGCCCGCCTAAGCGGCGTCACGCTCCCTCGGATACTGTGTCCTTTCCCTCTGCACTGCGTCTGCCGAGGTGCTCTCTGCCTCTCGGAGCAGAAGGGCAAAGGACAATGTTTTCCACAGCAGGGTAGAAACGGCATTGCTAGCAGGAAAGCTAGATGCCTTGGAACTGTCCCCTTAGCCCTTGCCACTCACTTCAGGCTCGTACGCTGAGCAGAACAGCCTGCTGTTCTGAAGCTTCGCTGGCTGCCGTTCGTGCCCAGACGCCATTTCCTTCCCAAGGAGGCGAAGCGCCGTCTACTTCTCGCAGCGAGCACGCTGCTCCTGGCTTTCGCTTCTGCCGCAACGAGCTCGCTACGAGCACTTTTCTTCTCAACCCTCTAGACCATTGCGTTCTGCTTTTCTTGTCTCGTGAATGGAGACGGAAAGCTTCTCGGCTACAATCTCGCCCAGAACAACTGCGGCTACACATTAAGCTCGCCCGGAACGCCCTGCTGAAACTTGCCTTCTGGCACCCCATTCGCGGGGCAGCCGTCTTTCTTCGGCCACCTGCCAAGTGGCCCCATATCGCCGCGCTCGTTGCACTCCGCTTGTCAGATTGGCTTCCCGTGGCGCTGATTTCAGCCTGGCCAAATACTAGCGCTGCGGAGAGCTGTCTCGCAGACAATCATGTTCCAGCATAGAAATTTGTCCTGCAATGTTCCCCCCTCTTTTCCCGCATGGTGTTGCTCTGATGAATGCCTTGAGCATGGAACGACTTAAGCCAGCAAGTATTCCTCGCCGGCCACCGCTCGCTGTGCAAGAGGTATGCCGTGGAGCCTTTGAACGCTGCCAAGCAAAAAGCAGAGCAGTGACCATAAAAGCGAGGAGAGAGCATGCACGAAGCACACTAGTTCTGTCTAGTGCTTTCCGTGCAGAGAGGCGGCAAAGCTGAATGCCGTGCCAGAGCTTCACTTCTCGCTGGAGCACAGGAAGGCAAGAATGAAGAGGCAGAACACAGCCTTGGTTTCAGCAGCCTCCGGGACCGCAAAAGTTCAGCAATAGCTCTGTCAAAGCAGAACTCGGCTGAGAATGCTCTCGCAGCTTGAGAAAGTTAGGCGCAGCTGTTGACCAGCTCTGCCCGTGGCCACAGGCTGCTTCTTCGACCTTCACTGTGGCAGAGCTTTTGCGGAGCAGAGACGGCATTCTTCAAGGGCGTGTTCTCCAAGGTGCTGTGAAACAGAGCCTAGCACGCTGTCTCGCTGATCCTGGCTTTCGGCAAGCAGGCGTGCCAGACCGCCGACATTCTGCACTCTGGCAGCCTAGTTGCCAGCTTTCGGCAGCTGCTGTCCTAGCAAGGAAGCTCAGGGAGTCAAAGCCAGTGCCGGGCGGCACCTTTCTGCTTTGCCCGCCTAAGCGGCGTCACGCTCCCTCGGATACTGTGTCCTTTCCCTCTGCACTGCGTCTGCCGAGGTGCTCTGTGCCTCTCGGAGCAGAAGGGCAAAGGACAATGTTATCCACAGCAGGGTAGAAATGGCATTGCTAGCAGGAAAGCTAGATGCCTTGGGACTGTCCCCTTAGCCCTTGCCACTCACTTCAGGCTCGTACGCTGAGCAGAACAGCCTGCTGTTCTGAAGCTTCGCTGGCTGCCGTTCGTGCCCAGACGCCATTTCCTTCCCAAGGAGGCGAAGCGCCGTCTACTTCTCGCAGCGAGCACGCTGCTCCTGGCTTTCGCTTCTGCCGCAACGAGCTCGCTACGAGCACTTTTCTTCTCAACCCTCTAGACCATTGCGTTCTGCTTTTCTTGTCTCGTGAATGGAGACGGAAAGCTTCTCGGCTACAATCTCGCCCAGAACAACTGCGGCTACACATTAAGCTCGCCCGGAACGCCCTGCTGAAACTTGCCTTCTGGCAACCCATTCGCGGGGCAGCCGTCTTTCTTCGGCCACCTGCCAAGTGGCCCCATATCGCCGCGCTCGTTGCACTCCGCTTGTCAGATTGGCTTCCCGTGGCGCTGATTTCAGCCTGGCCAAATACTAGCGCTGCGGAGAGCTGTCTCGCAGACAATCATGTTCCAGCATAGAAATTTGTCCTGCAATGTTCCCACCTCTTTTCCCCCATGGTGTTGCTCTGATGAATGCCTTGAGCATGGAACGACTTAAGCCAGCAAGTATTCCTCGCCGGCCACCTCTCGCTGTGCAAGAGGTATGCCGTGGACCCTTGGAACGCTGCCAAGCAAAAAGCAGAGCAGTGACCATAAAAGCGAGGAGAGAGCATGCACGAAGCACACTAGTTCTGTCTAGTGCTTTCCGTGCAGAGAGGCGGCAAAGCTGAATGCCGTGCCAGAGCTTCACTTCTCGCTGGAGCACAGGAAGGCAAGAATGAAGAGGCAGAACACAGCCTTGGTTTCAGCAGCCTCCGGGGCTGCAAAAGTTCAGCAATAGCTCTGTCAAAGCAGAACTCGGCTGAGAATGCTCTCGCAGCTTGAGAAAGTTAGGCGCAGCTGTTGACCAGCTCTGCCCGTGGCCACAGGCTGCTTCTTCCACCTTCACTGTGGCAGAGCTTTTGCGGAGCAGAGACGGCATTCTTCAAGGGCGTGTTCTCCAAGGTGCTGTGAAACAGAGCCTAGCACGCTGTCTCGCTGATCCTGGCTTTCGGCAAGCAGGCGTGCCAGACCGCCGACATTCTGCACTCTGGCAGCCTAGTTGCCAGCTTTCGGCAGCTGCTGTCCTAGCAAGGAAGCTCAGGGAGTCAAAGCCAGTGCCGGGCGGCACCTTTCTGCTTTGCCCGCCTAAGCGGCGTCACGCTCCCTCGGATACTGTGTCCTTTCCCTCTGCACTGCGTCTGCCGAGGTGCTCTCTGCCTCTCGGAGCAGAAGGGCAAAGGACAATGTTATCCACAGCAGGGTAGAAATGGCATTGCTAGCAGGAAAGCTAGATGCCTTGGGACTGTCCCCTTAGCCCTTGCCACTCACTTCAGGCTCGTACGCTGAGCAGAACAGCCTGCTGTTCTGAAGCTTCGCTGGCTGCCGTTCGTGCCCAGACGCCATTTCCTTCCCAAGGAGGCGAAGCGCCGTCTACTTCTCGCAGCGAGCACGCTGCTCCTGGCTTTCGCTTCTGCCGCAACGAGCTCGCTACGAGCACTTTTCTTCTCAACCCTCTAGACCATTGCGTTCTGCTTTTCTTGTCTCGTGAATGGAGACGGAAAGCTTCTCGGCTACAATCTCGCCTAGAACAACTGCGGCTACACATTAAGCTCGCCCGGAACGCCCTGCTGAAACTTGCCTTCTGGCAACCCATTCGCGGGAAAGCCGTCTTTCTTCGGCCACCTGCCAAGTGGCCCCATATCGCCGCGCTCGTTGCACTCCGCTTGTCAGATTGGCTTCCCGTGGCGCTGATTTCAGCCTGGCCAAATACTAGCGCTGCGGAGAGCTGTCTCGCAGACAATCATGTTCCAGCATAGAAATTTGTCCTGCAATGTTCCCCCCTCTTTTCCCCCATGGTGTTGCTCTGATGAATGCCTTGAGCATGGAACGACTTAAGCCAGCAAGTATTCCTCGCCGGCCACCTCTCGCTGTGCAAGAGGTATGCCGTGGACCCTTGGAACGCTGCCAAGCAAAAAGCAGAGCAGTGACCATAAAAGCGAGGAGAGAGCATGCACGAAGCACACTAGTTCTGTCTAGTGCTTTCCGTGCAGAGAGGCGGCAAAGCTGAATGCCGTGCCAGAGCTTCACTTCTCGCTGGAGCACAGGAAGGCAAGAATGAAGAGGCAGAACACAGCCTTGGTTTCAGCAGCCTCCGGGGCTGCAAAAGTTCAGCAATAGCTCTGTCAAAGCAGAACTCGGCTGAGAATGCTCTCGCAGCTTGAGAAAGTTAGGCGCAGCTGTTGACCAGCTCTGCCCGTGGCCACAGGCTGCTTCTTCCACCTTCACTGTGGCAGAGCTTTTGCGGAGCAGAGACGGCATTCTTCAAGGGCGTGTTCTCCAAGGTGCTGTGAAACAGAGCCTAGCACGCTGTCTCGCTGATCCTGGCTTTCGGCAAGCAGGCGTGCCGCACCGCCGACATTCTGCACTCTGGCAGCCTAGTTGCCAGCTTTCGGCAGCTGCTGTCCTAGCAAGGAAGCTCAGGGAGTCAAAGCCAGTGCCGGGCGGCACCTTTCTGCTTTGCCCGCCTAAGCGGCGTCACGCTCCCTCGGATACTGTGTCCTTTCCCTCTGCACTGCGTCTGCCGAGGTGCTCTCTGCCTCTCGGAGCAGAAGGGCAAAGGACAATGTTATCCACAGCAGGGTAGAAATGGCATTGCTAGCAGGAAAGCTAGATGCCTTGGAACTGTCCCCTTAGCCCTTGCCACTCACTTCAGGCTCGTACGCTGAGCAGAACAGCCTGCTGTTCTGAAGCTTCGCTGGGTGCCGTTCGTGCCCAGACGCCATTTCCTTCCCAAGGAGGCGAAGCGCCGTCTACTTCTCGCAGCGAGCACGCTGCTCCTGGCTTTCGCTTCTGCCGCAACGAGCTCGCTACGAGCACTTTTCTTCTCAACCCTCTAGACCATTGCGTTCTGCTTTTCTTGTCTCGTGAATGGAGACGGAAAGCTTCTCGGCTACAATCTCGCCTAGAACAACTGCGGCTACACATTAAGCTCGCCCGGAACGCCCTGCTGAAACTTGCCTTCTGGCACCAACTTGCCTCCATTGCGAGACAATGGTTCCTTTCTTCGCTTAACGCCTGTGGTGCCACAATGCATCCCATGCCCTTATAGACCGCTTGATGTCACAATGTATCATTTGATTCTTGGCGTCTATGGTGTCATAATATTTCCATGTGTTTATTGGGAACCATGCTTTCACAATCCATCCCTGGCCCTTTTACTCCCCTTGGCGTCACAAAAGGTCAGTAGAATATTAGCATCCACTGGGTCACAATGGTTCCTTGCTTCCCTTAACCCCTGTGGTGTCACAATGCATCCCATGCCCTTTTAGACCACTTGGTGTCACAATGGAACATTTGATTCTTGGCGTCTATGGTGTCATAATATTTCCATGTTTTTATTGGGAACCATGCTTTCACAATCCATCCCTGGCCCTTTCACATCCCCTTGTGAAAAGGGATCATTAGATTGTTAGCCTCCATTGGGTCACAATGGTTCCTAGCTTCGCTTAATGCCTGTGGTGCCACAATGCAACCCATACCCTTTTAGACAACTTGGTGTCACAATGAATCATTTGATTCTTGGCCTCCATCGTGTCATAATAGTTCCTTGCTGGTATTAGGCTCCATGCGGTCACAATTCATCCCTGGCCCTTTTAGGACCCCTGGTGTCACAAGGGATCAGTGGAATATTAGCCTCCTTTGGGTCACAATGGTTCCTTGCTTCTCTTAACCCCTGTGGTTTCACAATTCATCCCATGTCCTTTTAGGCCCATTGGTGTCACAAGGGATCATTAGAATGTTATCTTCCATTGGGTCCCAATGGTTCCTTGCTCTTCTTGACCCCTATGGTGTCACAATGCATCCCATGCCCTTTTAGGCCACGTGATGTAACAATGAATAATTTGATTCTTGGCCTCCATGGTGTCATAATAGTTCCTAGGCTCTATTGGGCGCCATGCTGCCACAATTCATCCCTGGCCCTTTTAGGACCATTGGTGTCACAATGGACCATTAGATTGTTAGCCTCCAATGTGTCACAATGGTTCCTTGCTTCTCTTAATCCCTGTGGTGTCACAATGCATCCCATGCCCCTTTAGGTGACTTCATGTTGCAATGAATCGTTTCATTCTTGGCCTCCAAGGTGTTATAATTGCTCCTACGTTCTATTGGGCCCCATGTTGTCACAATTCATCCCATGCACTTTTAGGCCCATTGGTGTCAGAATGGACCATTAGATTGTTAGCCTCCACTGGGTCACAATGGTTCTTTTCTTCTCTGAACCCCTGTGGTGTCACAATGCATCCCATGCCCTTATAGACCGCTTGATGTCAGAATGTACCATTTGATTCTTGGCGTCTATGGTGTCATAATATTTCCATGTGTTTATTGGGCACCATGCTTTCACAATTCATCCCTGGCCCTTTTAGGACCCCTGGTGTCACAAGGGATCAGTAGAATATTAGACTCCATTGGGTCACAATGGTTCCTTGCTTCTCTTTACCCCTGTGGTTTCACAATTCCTCCCATGTCCTTTTAGGCTCATTGGTGTTAAAAGGGATCATTAGACTGTTAGCCTCCAGTGGGTCACAATGATTCCTTGCTTCTCCTAACCCCTATGGTGTGACAAGGCATCCCATTCACTTTTAGGCCACTTCATGTCACAATGAATCATTTGATTCTTGGCCTCCATGGTGTCATAATAGTTCCTTGCCTCTATTGGGCCCCATGCTGTCACAACTCATCCCTGGCCCTTTTAGGACCATTGGTGTCGCAATGGATCATTAGGTGGTTAGCCTCCACAGGGTCACAATGGTTCCTTGCTTCTCCTAACCTCTATGGTGTGGCAATGCATCCCATGCCCATTTAGGCCACTTGATGTCACAATGGAACATTTGATTCTTGGCCTCTAGGGTGTCATAATATTTCCATGTTTTTATTGGGAACCATGCTTTCACAATCCATCCCAGGCCCTTTTACATCCCCTGGTGTCAAAAGGGATCATTAGATTGTTAGCCTCCATTGGGTCACAATGGTTCCTAGCTTCACTTAACCCCTGTGGTGCCACAATGCAACCCATGCCCTTTTAGACAACTTGGTGTCACAATGAATCATTTGATTCTTGGCCTCCATGGTGTCATAATAGTTCCTAGGTTCTATTGGGCGCCATGCTGTCACAATTCATCCCTGGCCCTTTTAGGACCATTGGTGTCACAATGGATCATTAGATTGTTAGCCTCCAATGGGTCACAATGGTTCCTTGCTTCTCTTAACCCCTGCGGTGTCACAATGCATCCCATGCCCTTTTAGGTCACTTGATGTCGCAATGAATCATTTGATTCTTGGCCTCCATGGTGTTATAATTGTTCCTAGGTTCTATTGGGAACCATGCTTTCACAATTCATCCCTGGCCCTTTTACGCCCCGTGGCGTCACAAAGGATCAGTAGAATATTAGGGTTAGGGTTCGGGGTTAGGGTTCGGGTTCGGGTTCGGGTTCGGGTTAGGGTTAGGGTTCGGGTTAGGGTTGGGGTTAGGGTTGGGGTTAGGGTTCGGGTTAGGGTTAGGGTTCGGGTTCGGGTTCGGGTTAGGGTTAGGGTTAGGGTTAGGGTTGGGGTTAGGGTTCGGGTTAGGGTTCGGGTTAGGGTT